>NC_057797.1:766734155-767006408 GCF_018294505.1 Triticum aestivum | reverse complement strand
CGACTCGCGTGCGTCCGACGGAACATTTCAGCCGGCGCTCCGGCTGAAAATGTTTTTCATATTAGAATCTCTAAAAAAATTATAAGAGTGCTTAGGAACGGAGAGAGTAATTTATAGGAGGGCTTTGGCACGCATGCAAACCGGCCGGCAGTTAGCGTGTGGAATGCCGAGTTGTAGTATATTTTATTGAACTTCCAGGCTTAAATGCGTGTTTGGACATTGAAACAGAGACTTGTTTTTTTCCTACCGTCAACGAAAGTGAGGGTGATTAACCAGTAGTACAAGAAGGGCTCACGCTCAATTAAGAACATGGTTCAGGGTTTTTTGCGCATATTTTAAAGTGGAGGAGCTGGCCACGCATGCTCATTCATCATATCCCATTGAAGGAGATCTAATGGTCAAGGATTCATTGGTGCAGCAATCAAGACGGATTGTTACTATCTGGGAGTATATATTTATGTCGCAGTGAGCTGAAATGCTTATTATTTTTGCCGAGGACATATAGATATATATTTTGGCAATCTCTCCGTTGGATCATCTTATTACATTAGAGAGATACTCCTTTTTTTCATAATTTTTGATAACTTTTAAACCGTTAAAAGTTTAGCGACTCTTAACTAGTTCTGTGGCAAGCTATGGTAAACACATTTTTACGTATATATATATATATATATATATATAGTGGCACTATTCTAATCCCGAGATTAGAATAGTTATTTGGATCACAGAGTGCTTATATAGGGGCCGAGGGGATCCTCATGAGATAGCTAGCAACCCACCCTGACCGGTACAAAAAAAAAGCCCATCCACCCCTCCCACGATCCCCTCATCGCACCTCCCTCGATCCCCAAACTGCATCACACCGCCAGGGCCGCCTCCCACCCTGGCTCGCGCCGCCGGCTAGCCCCGGCCAACCGCCCCGACGGGCCCTTGGCCACCAACCGCCCCGCCGCCGGCACCCCCACCTCCCACCTCCACCCACTCGCCGCCCTCGCGCAACTTCCCAGCGTGGAGACGCCCCAGGCCACCAACCCCACCCCCGCCGGAACCGGGCCAGGTGACGCGCGCCGCCGTTAACCAGGATCCCGCGCCGTCGCCGGTCCCCGGCCACCTCCCGCGCCGCTGTGGGGCCCCTCCCCTGCTTCAACCACGAATCCGTCCGTCGTGCGCACCCTGCCCTGGGATCCATCCACCGTCGTCCCCGGATCCAGCCACCGCAAAGGCGTGCCTTCCCACAGCGCGCTGCCGCCCCGCCTTCACAACAGCGATGATGGTCGCCTTCCTCATCGCGCTGCTGCCTTCTCCCACCGCCTGAGTCGCCCCACCAGCCCCTCTATGGACTAGGGTGCCGGCCCCCCTTTCCTCCTTTTCCTCCCTCTCCTTCCTTCTCCTTCTCCTCCTTCCTTTCCTCCTCCTATTAGGAGTAGGAAAGGGGAGTCCTACTCCTACTAGGAGGAGGACTCCTCCTCCTGGCGCGCCCATAGAGGGCCGGCCGGCCTCCCCCTTGCTCCTTTATATACAGGGGCAGGGGGCACCTCTAGACACACAAGTTGATCAGTTGATCTCTCCCAGCCGTATGCGGTGCCCCCCTCCACCATATTCCACCTCGGTCATATCGTAGCGATGCTTAGGCGAAGCCCTGCGTCGGTAGAAACATCATCACCGTCACCACGCCGTCGTGCTGACGGAACTCTCCCGTGAAGCTCTGCTGGATCGGAGTTCGCGGGACGTCATCGAGCTGAACGTGTGCTGAACTCGGAGGTGCCATGCGTTCGGTACTTGGATCGGTCGGATCGTGAAGACGTATGACTACATCAACCGCATTGTGCTAATGCTTCCGCTTTCGGTCTACGAGGGTACGTGGACAACACACTACCATCTCGTTGCTATGCATCACCATGATCTTGCGTGTGCGTAGGAATTTTTTTGAAATTACTACATTCCCCAACAGTGGCATCCGAGCCAGACTTTATGCGTTGATGTAATATGCACGAGTAGAACACAAGTAAGTTGTGGGCGATATAAGTCATACTGCTTACCAGCATGTCACACTTTGATTCGGCGGTATTGTTGGATGAAGCGGCCTGGACCGACATTACGCGTACGCTTACGCGAGACTGGTTTTACCGCTGTGCTATGCACACAGGTGACTAGCGGGTGTCAGTTTCTCCAACTTTAGTTGAACCGAGTGTGGCTACGCCCGGTCCTTGAGAAGGTTAAAACAGCACCAACTTGACAAACTATCGTTGTGGTTTTGATGCGCAGGTAAGAACGGTTCTTGCTAAGCCCGTAGCAGCCACGTAAAACTTGCAACAACAAAATAGAGGACGTCTAACTTGTTTTTGCAGGGCATGTTGTGATGTGATATGGTCAAGACGTGATGAGATATAAGTTGTTGTATAAGATGATCATGTTTTGTTGAAGTTATCGGCAACTAGCAGAAGCCTTATGGTTGTCTCTTTATTGCATAAGATGCAAGCACCAAATAATTGCTTTACTTTATCGCTATGCGATAGCAATAGTTGTAAGAGCAATAGTTGGCGAGACGACCATGTGACGACACATTGATATAGATCAAGATGATGGAGATCATGGTGTCATGCCGGTGACGATGGAAATCATGACGATGCTTTGGAGATAGAGATCAAAGGCACAAGATGATGATGGCCATATCATGTCACATATTTTTTTGATTGCATGTGATGTTTATCTTTTATGCATCTTATCTTGCTTTGATTGACGGTAGCATTATAAGATGATCTCTCACTAAATTACAAGATAAAAGTGTTCTCCCTGAGTATGCACCGTTGCCAAAGTTCGTCGTGCCCAGACACCACGTGATGATCGGGTGTGATAAGCTCTACGTCCATCTACAACAGGTGCAAGCCAGTTTTGCACACGCAGAATACTTAGGTTAAACTTGACGAGCCTAGCATATGCAGATATGGCCTCGGAACACTGAGACCGAAAGGTCGAGCGTGAATCATATAGTAGATATGATCAACATAAGTGATGTTCACCATTGAAAGCTACTCCATTTCACGTGATGATCGGTTATGGTTTAGTTGATTTGGATCACGTGATCACTTAGAGGATTAGAGGGATGTCTATCTAAGGGGAGTTCTTAAGTAATATGATTAATTGAACTTCAATTTATCATGAACTTAGTCCTGGTAGTATTAGCATATCTATGTTGTAGATCAATAGCTCGCGATGTTGCTCCCCGTTTAATTTTCATATGTTCCTAGAGAAAACTAAGTTGAAAAATGTTAGTAGCAATGATGCGGATTGGATCCTTGATCTGAGGATTATCCTCATTGCTGCACAAAAGAATTATGTCCTTGATGCACCGCTAGGTGACAGACCTATTGCAGGAGCAGATACAGATGTTATGAATGTTTGGCTAGCTCAATATGATGACTACTTGATAGTTTAGTGCACCATGCTTAAACGGCTTAGAATCGGGACTTCAAAGACGTTTTGAACGTCATGGACCATATGAGATGTTCCAGGAGTTGAAGTTAATATTTCAAGCAAATACCCGAGTTGAGAGATATGAAGTCTCCACCAAGTTCTATAGCTAAAAGATGGAGGAGAATAGCTCAAGCAGTGAGCATGTGCTCAGATTGTCTGGGTACTACAATCGCTTGAATCAAGTGGGAGTTAATATTCCAGATAAAATAGTGATTGACAGAATTCTCTAGTCACCATCACCAAGTTAGTAGAACTTCGTGATGAACTATAGTATGCAAGGGATGACGTAAATGATTCCCGAGCTTTTCATGATGATGAAATTGATGATGGTAGAAATCAAGAAAGAGCATCAAGTGTTGATGATTAACAAGACCACTAGTTTCAAGAAAAGTGAAAGGGAAAGGAAGGGAACTTCAAGAAGAACGGCAAGCAAGTTGCTGCTCAAGTGAAGAAGCCCAAGTCTGGACCTAAGCCTGAGACTAAGTGCTTCTACCGCAAAGGGACTGGTCACTGGAAGCGGAACTGCCCCAAGTATTTGGCGGATAAGAAGGATGGCAAAGTGAACAATGCTATATTTGATATACATGTTATTGATGTGTACTTTACTAGTGTTTATAGCAACCCCTCGGTATTTGATACTGGTTCAGTTGCTAAGAGTAGTAACTCGAAACGGGAGTTGCAGAATGAACAGAGACTAGTTAAGGGTGAAGTGACGATGTGTGTTGGAAGTGGTTCCAAGATTGATATGATCATCATCGCACACTCCCTATACTTTCGGGATTAGTGTTGAACCTAAATAAGTGTTATTTGGTGTTTGCGTTGAGCATGAATATGATTTGATCATGTTTATTGCAATACGGTTATTCATTTAAGTAAAAGAATAAATTGTTGTTCTGTTTACATGAATAAAACCTTCTATGGTCATACACCCAATGAAAATGGTTTGTTGGATCTCGGTCGTGGTGATACACATTCTCATAATATTGAAGCTAAAAGATGCAAAGTTAATAATGATAGTGCAACTTATTTGTGGCACTGCCGTTTAGGTCATATTGGTGTAAAGCGCATGAAGAAAATCCATGCTAATGGGCTTTTGGAATCACTTGATTATGAATCAGTTGATGCTTGCGAACCATGCCTCATCGGCAAGATGACTAAGACTCCGTTCTCCCGAACAATGGAGCGAGCAACAGATTTGTTGGAAATCATACATACTGATGTATGTGGTCCGATGAATATTGAGGCTCGCGGCAGGTGTCATTATTTTCTGATCTTCACAGATGATTTGAGCAGATATGAGTATATCTACTTGACGAAACATAACTCTGAAACATTTGAAAAGTTCAAAAACTTCAGAGTGAAGTGGAAAATCATCGTGACAAGAAAATAAAGTTCCTACGATCTGATCGCAGAGGCAAATATTTGAGTTATGAGTTTGGCCTTAAGTTAAAACAATGTGAAATAGTTTCACTACTCACGCCACCTGGAACACCACAGTGTAATGGTGTGTCCGAACATCGTAACCGTGCTTTATTAGATATGATGTGATCTATGATGTCTCTTACCGATTACCACTATCGTTTTGGGGTTATGCATTAGAGACAGCTACATTCACGTTAAATAGGGCACCATCTAAATCCGTTGAGACGACATCATATGAACTGTGGTTTGGCGAGAAACCTAAGCTGTCGTTTCTTAAAGTTTGAGGTTGCAATGCTTATGTGAAAAAGTTTCAACCTGATAAGCTCAAACCCAAATCGGAGAAGTGCATCTTCATAGGATACCCAAAAGAAAATGTTGGGTACACCTTCTACCACAGATCCGAAGGCAAGATATTCATTGCTGAGAATGGATCCTTTCTAGAGAAGGAGTTTCTCTCGAAAGAAGTGAGTGGGAGGAAAGTAGAACTTGATGAGGTAACTATACCTGCTCCCTTATTGGAAAGTAGTTCATCACAGAAATTTGTTCATGTGACTACTACACCAATTAGTGAGGAAGCTAATGATGATGATCACGTAACTTCAGATCAAGTTACTACCGAACCTCGTAGGTAAACCAAAGTGAGATCCGCACCAGAGTGGTACGGTAATCTTGTTCTGGAGGTCATGTTACTTGACCATGACGAGCCTACGAACTATGAGGAAGCGATGATGAGCCCAGATTCCACGAAATGGCTTGAGGCCATGAAATCTGAGATGAGATAAATGTATGAGAACAAAGTATGGACTTTGATTGACTTGCCCATTGATCGGCGAGCCATTAAGATTAAATGGATCTTCAACAGGAAGACGGGCGCTGATAGTAGTGTTACTATCTACAAAGCTAGAATTGTCGCAAAAGGTTTTCGACAAGTTCAAGGTGTTGACTACGATGAGAGTTTCTCACTCGTATCTATGCTTAAGTCTGTCCGTATCATGTTAGCAATTGCCACATTTTATGAAATCTGGCAAATGGATAAACAAAACTACATTCCTTAATGGATTTATTAAAGAAGAGTTGTATATGATGCAACAAGAAAGTTTTGTCAATCCTCAAGGTGCTAACAAAATATGCAAGCTCCAATGATCCATCTATGGACTGGTGCAAGCATATCGGAGTTGGAATATACGCTTTGATAAGTTGATTAAAGTATATAGTTTTATACAGACTTGCGGTGAAGCCTGTATTTACAAGAAAGTGAGTGGGAGCACTACAGCATTTCTGATAAGTATATGTGAATGACATATTGTTGATCGGAGATAATGTAGAATTATTCTGCAAAGCGTAAAGGAATGTTTGAAAGGAGTTTTTCAAAGAAAGACCTCGGTGAAGCTGCTTACATATTGAGCATCAAGATCTATAGAGATAGATCAAGACGCTTGATAAGTTTTTCAATGAATACATACCTTGACAAGATTTTGAAGTAGTTCAGAATGGAACAGTCAAAGAAGGAGTTATTGCCTTTGTTACAAGGTGTGAAGTTGAGTAAGACTCAAAACCCGACCACGACAGAAGATAGAGAGAGAATGAAAGTCATTCCCTATGCCTCAGCCATAGGTTCTATAAAGTATGCCATGCTGTGTACCAGACCTATTGTATACCCTGCCCTGTGTTTGGCAAAGGGAGTACAATAGTGATCTAGGAGTAGATCACTGGACATTGGTCAAAATTATCCTTAATGGAATAAGGATATGTTTCTCGATTATGGAGGTGACAAAAGGTTCATCGTAAAAGGTTACATCGATGCAAGTTTTGACACTGATCCAGATGACTCAAAGTCTCAATCTGGATACATATTGAAAGTGGGAGCAATTAGCTAGATTAGCTTAGTGCAGAGCATTGTTGACATAGAAATTTGCAAAATACTTACGGATCTGAATGTGGCAGACCCGTTGACTAAACTTTTCTCACAAGCAAAACATGATCACACCTCAGTACTCTTTGGGTGTTAATCACATAGCGATGTGAACTAGATTATTGACTCTAGTAAACCCTTTGGGTGTTGGTCACATGTCGATGTGAACTATGGGTGTTAATCACATGGTGATGTGAACTATTGGTATTAAATCACATGGCGATGTGAACTAGATTATTGACTCTAGTGCAAGTGGGAGACTGAAGAAAATATGCCCTAGAGGCAATAATAAAGTTATTATTTATTTCCTTATTTCATGATAAATGTTTATTATTCATGCTAGAATTGTATTAACCGGAAACATAATACATGTGTGAATACATAGACAAACAGAGTGTCACTAGTATGCCTCTACTTGACTAGCTCGTTGAATCAAAGATGGTTAAGTTTCCTAGCCATAGACATGATTTGTTATTTGATTAATGGGGTCACATCATTAGAGAATGATGTGATTGACTTGACCCATTCCGTTAGCATAGCACTTGATCGTTTAGTTCGTTGCTATTGCTTTCTTCATGACTTATACATGTTCCTATGACTATGAGATTATGCAACTCCCGTTTACCGGAGGAACACTTTGTGTGCTACCAAACGTCACAACGTAACTGGGTGATTATAAAGGTGCTCTATAGGTGTCTCCAAAGGTACTTGTTGGGTTGGCGTATTTCGAGATTAGGATTTGTCACTCCGATTGTCGGAGAGGTATCTCTGGGCCCTCTCGGTAATGCACATCACTTAAAGCCTTGCAAGCATTGCAACTAATGAGTTAGTTGCGGGATGATGTATTACGGAACGAGTAAAGAGACTTGCCGGCAATGAAATTGAACTAGGTATTGAGATACCGACGATCGAATCTTGGGCAAGTAACATACCGATGACAAAGGGAACAACATATGTTGTTATGCAGTTTGACCAATAAAGATCTTCGTAGAATATGTGGGAGCCAATATGAGCATCCAGGTTCTGCTATTGGTTATTGGCCGGAGACGTGTCTCGGTCACGTCTACATAGTTCTCAAACCCGTAGGGTCCGCACGCTTAAAGTTTCGGTGACGATTGTATTATGAGTTTATGTGATTTGATGTACCGAAAGTAGTTCGGAGTCCCAGATGAGATCGGGGACATGACGAGGAGTCTTGAAATGGTCAAGACGTAAAGATCGATATATTGGACGACTATATTCGGACATCGGAAAGGTTTCGAGTGATTCGGGTATTTTCGGGGGTACCGGGGAGTTACGGGAATACGAGGAAGAAGTAATGGGCCTCATGGGCCAAGTGGTGGAAGAGAGGAGGCAGGGCGTACGGCCCTCCTAGCCCAAACCGAATTGGACTAGGCGGGCGGCCCCCCTTTCCTCCTTTTCCTCCCTCTCCTTCCTTCTCCTTCTCCTCCTTCCTTTCCTCCTCCTAGTAGGAGTATGAAAGGGGAGTCCTACTCCTACTAGGAGGAGGACTCCTCCTCCTGGCGCGCCCATAGAGGGCCGGCCGACCTCCCCCATTGCTCCTTTATATACAGGGGCAGGGGGCACCTCTAGACATACAAGTTGATCAGTTGATCAGTTGATCTCTCCCAGCCGTGTGCGGTGCCCCCCTCCACCATATTCCACCTCGGTCATATCGTAGCAGTGCTTAGGCGAAGCCCTGCGTCGGTAGCAACATCATCACCGTCACCACGCCGTCGTGCTGACGGAACTGTCCCGTGAAGCTCTGCTGGATCGGAGTTCCCGGGACGTCATCGAGCTGAACGTGTGCTGAACTCGGAGGTGTCGTGCGTTCGGTACTTGGACCGGTCGGATTGTGAAGACGTACGACTACATCAACCGCGTTGGGCTAATGCTTCCGCTTTCAGTCTAGGAGGGTACATGGACAACACTCTCCCCTCTCATTGCTATGCATCACCATGATCTTGCGTGTGCGTAGGAATTTTTTTAAAATTACTACGTTCCCCAACAAAAAACAACGTTGTTTTTTCCATTTATAAAACTGCTCTTAAACGATAAAAATTTGTAACGTGTGTCTACATGAAAAAGATGCTCCTATTCATAAGCTTTCCAATGGTATATTATATGCTATATTCCGATGAATGGTTTAAAAGTTTTATGTATACCTTTAAAAACACATTTTTACGCATTCAAAAAAATATTTTGAACCGCCGCGAGTATGAAAAACTGAACAACACGAAAAAGTTGCGTGTTTGCAATAGCTTTCCATCGGCATATCATTTGCTCAATTCCGGTAAGTGGTTTGGGAGTTACAGGCAAAAACATCACGTCAAAAACAGAGTTAAGTTCAAACAGACGAGCCCGGGAAGTTCAACTACTTCACACAGTGCATTTCCATTCGCGATGAAGGCAGAAATTATGATCTCATCATTTTCTAATTTACTTCAAAACAGCAGGAATATCATTTGTGTAAGTTCAAGTCCTCGTCGGAGAAATTTAAAAAAATTATCGTGAGAGGGGTTTGTACAAAAATAATATCATTTATGTAACACTGACGAATGAATGAGAAAATTACAAACGAAAATACGTCACAGAAGTTTAACGTGAAAACAACAGGAAGTTCGACTACTAGGATTTGTCACTCCGATTGTCGGAGAGGTATCTCTAGGCCCTCTCGGTAATACACATCACATAAGCCTTGCAAACATTGTGACTGATGAGTTAGTTGTGAGATGATGTATTACGGAATGAGTAAAGAGACTTGCCAGTAACGAGATTGAACTAGGTATTGGATACCGACGATCGAATCCCGGGCAAGTAACATACCGATGACAAAGGGAACAACGTATGTTGTTATGCGGTCTGACCGATAAAGATCTTCGTAGAATATGTAGGAGCCAATATGGGCATCCAGGTCCCGCTATTGGTTATTTACCGGAGACGTGTCTCGGTCATGTCTACATTGTTCTCGAACCGTAGGGTCCGCACGCTTAACGTTACGATGACAGTTATTATGAGTTTATGCATTTTGATGTACCGAAGGTTGTTCGGAGTCCCGGATGTGATCACGGACATGACGAGGAGTCTCGAAATGGTCGAGACATAAAGATTGATATATTGGAAGCCTATGTTTGGACATCGGAAGTGTTCCGGGTGAAATCGGGATTTTACCGGATTACCGGGAGGGTTACCGGAACCCCCCGGGAGCCAAATGGGCCAACATGGGCCTTGGGAGAAAGGTGAAAGGGCTGCCCCATGGGCTGCGTGCCTCCCCCCTTCCCCTAGTCCTATTAGGACTAGGGAAGGTGGTCGGCCAACCCCTCTCTCTTTCCCACTTGAGAAAACCTAGTTGGACTAGGATTGGAGGGGGAGTCCTACTCCCGGTAGGAGTAGGACTCCTCCTGCGCCTCCCTTGCTTGGCCGGCCAGCCCTCTCCCTCTCATCCTTTATATACGGGGGCAGGGGGCACCTCTAGACACACAAGTTGATCCTTGAGATCGTTCCTTAGCTATGTGCGGTGCCCCCTGCCACCAAATTCCACCTCGATCATACCGTTGTAGTGCTTAGGCGAAGCCCTACGTCGGTAGTACATCAAGATCGTCACCACGCCGTCGTGCTGACGGAACTCTTCCTCGACGCTTTGCTGGATCGGAGCCCGAGGATCGTCATCGAGCTGAACGTGTGCTAAGAACTCGGAGGTGCCGGAGTAACGGTGCTTGGATCGGTCGGATCGGGAAGACGTACGACTACTTCCTCTACGTTGTGTGATCGCTTCCGCAGTCGGTCTGCGTTGGTACGTAGACAACACTCTCCCATCTCGTTGCTATGCATCACCATGATCTTGCGTGTGCGTAGGAAAATTTTTGAAATTACTACGTTCCCCAACAGTGGCATCCGAGCCTAGGTTTTATGGTTTGATGTTATTTGCACGAGTAGAACACAAGTGAGTTGTGGGCGATACAAGTCATACTGCCTACCAGCATGTCATACTTTGGTTCGGCGGTATTGTTGGACGAGACGACCCGGACCAACCTTACGCGTACGCTTACGCGAGACCGGTTCCCTCGACGTGCTTTGCACATAGATGGCTTGCGGGCGACTGTCTCTCCAACTTTAGTTGAACCGAGTGTGGCTACGCCCGGTCCTTGAGAAGGTTAAAACGGAGTCTATTTGACAAACTATCGTTGTGGTTTTGATGCGTAGGTGAGATGAGTTCTTGCTTAAGCCCGTAGCAGCCACGTAAAACTTGCAACAACAAAGTAGAGGACGTCTAACTTGTTTTTGCAGGGCATGTTGTGATGTGATATGGTCAAGGCATGATGCTGATTTTATTGTATGAGATGATCATGTTTTGTAACCAAGTTATTGGCAACTGGCAGGAGCCATATGGTTGTCGCTTTATTGTATGCAATGCAATCGCGATGTAATGCTTTACTTTATTACTAAGCGGTAGTGATAGTCGTGGAAGCATAAGATTGGCGAGACGACAACGATGCTACGATGGAGATCAAGGTGTCGCGCCGGTGACGATGGTGATCATGACGGTGCTTCGGAGATGGAGATCACAAGCACAAGATGATGATGGCCATATCATATCACTTATATTGATTGCATGTGATGTTTATCTTTTATGCATCTTATCTTTCTTTGATTGACGGTAGCATTATAAGATGATCTCTCACTAAATTATCAAGAAGTGTTCTCCCTGAGTATGCACCGTTGCCAAAGTTCGTCGTGCCCAGACACCATGTGATGATCGGGTGTGATAAGCTCTACGTCCATCTACAACGGGTGCAAGCCAGTTTTGCACACGCAGAATACTCAGGTTAAACTTGACGAGCCTAGCATATGCAGATATGGCCTCGGAACACAGAGACCGAAAGGTCGAGCGTGAATCATAGAGTAGATATGATCAACATGACGATGTTCACCATTGAAAACTACTCCATCTCACGTGATGATCGGTTATGGTTTAGTTGATTTGGATCACATGATCACTTAGAGGATTAGAGGGATGTCTATCTAAGTGGGAGTTCCTAAGTAATTTGATTAACTGAACTTAAACTTATCATGAACTTAGTACCTGATAGTATCTTGCTTGTTTATGTTGATTGTAGATAGATGGCTCGTGCTGTTGTTCCATTGAATTTTAATGTGTTCCTTGAGAAAGAAAAGTTGAAAGATGATGGTAGCAATTACACGGACTGGGTCTGTAACCTGAGGATTATCCTCATTGCTGCACAGAAGAATTACGTCCTGGAAGCACCGCTGGGTGCCAGGCCTGCTGCTGGAGCAACGCCAGATGTTATGAACGTCTGGCAGAGCAAAGCTGATGACTACTCGATAGTTCAGTGTGCCATGCTTTACGGCTTAGAATCGGGACTTCAACGACGTTTTGAACGTCATGGAGCATATGAGATGTTCCAAGAGTTGAAGTTAATATTTCAAGCAAATGCCTGAATTGAGAGATATGAAGTCTCCAATAAGTTCTATAGCTGCAAGATGGAGGAGAACAGTTCTGCCAGTGAGCATATACTCAAAATGTCTGGGTATAATAATCACTTGATCCAGATGGGAGTTAATCTTCCAAATGATTGCGTCATTGACAGAATTCTCCAATCACTGCCACCAAGCTACAAGAGCTTCGTGATGAACTATAATATGCAAGGGATGAACAAGACTATTCCCGAGCTCTTCGCAATGCTGAAAGCTGCGGAGGTAGAAATCAAGAAGGAGCATCAAGTGTTGATGGTCAACAAGACCACTAGTTTCAAGAAAAAGGGCAAAGGGAAGAAGAAGGGGAACTTCAAGAAGAATAGCAAGCAAGTTGCTGCTCAGGAGAAGAAACCCAAGTCTGGACCTAAGCCTGAAACTGAGTGCTTCTACTGCAAGCAGATTGGTCACTGGAAGCGGAACTGCCCCAAGTATTTGGCGGATAAGAAGGATGGCAAGGTGAACAAAGGTATATGTGATATACATGTTATTGATGTGTACCTTACTAGAGCTCGCAGTAGCACCTGGGTATTTGATACTGGTTCTGTTGCTAATATTTGCAACTCGAAACAGGGACTACGGAATAAGCGGACGCTAGCAAAGGACGAGGTGACGATGCGCGTGGGAAATGGTTCCAAAGTCGATGTGATCGCGGTCGGCACGCTACCTCTACATCTACCTTCGGGATTAATATTAGACCTAAATAATTGTTATTTGGTGCCAGCGTTGAGCATGAATATTATATCTGGATCTTGTTTAATGCGAGACAGTTATTCATTTAAATCAGAGAATAATGGTTGTTCTATTTATATGAGTAATATCTTTTATGGTCATGTACCTTTGAAGAGTGGTCTATTCTTGTTGAATCTCGATAGTAGTGATACACATATTCATAATGTAGAAGCCAAAAGATGCAGAGTTGATAATGATAGTGCAACTTATTTGTGGCACTGCCGTTTAGGTCATATCGGTGTAAAGCGCATGAAGAAACTCCATACTGATGGGCTTTTGGAACCACTTGATTATGAATCACTTGGTACTTGCGAACCGTGCCTCATAGGCAAGATGACTAAAACACCGTTCTCCGGTACTATGGAGAGAGCAACAGATTTATTGGAAATCATACATACCGATGTATGTGGTCCGATGAATATTGAGGCTCGTGGCAGATATCGTTATTTTCTCACCTTCACAGATGATTTAAGCAGATATGGGTATATCTACTTAATGAAACATAAGTCTGAAACATTTGAAAAGTTCAAGGAATTTCAGAGTGAAGTTGAAAATAATCGTAACAAGAAAATAAAGTTTCTACGATCTGATCGTGGAGGAGAATATTTGAGTTACGAGTTTGGTGTACATTTGAAAAATTATGGAATAGTTTCGCAACTCACGCCACCCGGAACACCACAGCGTAATGGTGTGTCCGAACGTCGTAATCGTACTTTACTAGATATGGTGCGATCTATGATGTCTCTTACTGATTTACCGCTATCGTTTTGGGGTTATGCTTTAGAGACGGCCGCATTCACGTTAAATAGGGCACCATCAAAATCCGTTGAGACGACGTCTTATGAACTATGGTTTGGCAAGAAACCAAAGTTGTCGTTTCTTAAAGTTTGGGGCTGCGATGCTTATGTGAAAAAGCTTCAACCTGATAAGCTCGAACCCAAAGCGGAGAAATGTGTCTTCATAGGATACCCAAAGGAGACTGTTGGGTACACCTTCTGTCACAGATCCGAAGGCAAGACATTCGTTGCTAAGAATGGATCATTTCTAGAGAAGGAGTTTCTCTCGAAAGAAGTGAGTGGGAGGAAAGTAGAACTTGACGAGGTAACTGTACCTGCTCCCTTATTGGAAAATAGTACATCACAGAAAACTGTTTCTGCGACACCTATACCAATTAGTGAGGAAGCTAATGAAGATGATCATGAAACTTCAGGACAAGATACTACTGAACCACGTAGATCAACCAGAGTGAGATCCGCACCAGAGTGGTACGGTAATCCAATTCTGGAAGTCATGCTACTAGATCATGATGAACCTACGAACTATAAAGAAGCGATGGTGAGCCCAGATTCCGCAAAGTGGCTTGAGGCCATGAAATCTGAGATGGGATCCATGTATGAGAACAAAGTATGGACTTTGGTTGACTTGCCCAATGATCGGCAAGCAATTGAGAATAAATGGATCTTCAAGAAAAAGACTGACGCTGACGGTAATATTACTGTCTAGAAAGCTCGACTTGTCGCAAAAGGTTTTCGACAAGTTCAAGGGGTTGACTACGATGAGACCTTCTCACCCGTAGCGATGCTTAAGTCCGTCAGAATCATGTTAGCAATTGCCGCATTTTATGATTATGAAATATGGCAGATGGATGTCAAAACTGCATTCCTGAATGGATTTCTGGAAGAAGAGTTGTATATGATGCAACCAGAAGGTTTTGTCAATCCAAAGGGAGCTAACAAAGTATGCAAACTCCAGCGATCCATTTATGGACTGGTGCAAGCATCTCGGAGTTGGAATAAACGCTTTGATAGTGTGATCAAAGCATTTGGCTTTATACAGACTTTTGGAGAAGCCTGTATTTACAAGAAAGTGAGTGGGAGCTCTGTAGCATTTCTGATATTATATGTGGATGACATATTGCTGATTGGAAATGATATAGAATTTCTGGATAGCATAAAGGGATACTTGAATAAAAGTTTTTCGATGAAAGACCTCGGGGAAGCAGCTTACATATTAGGCATAAAGATCTATAGAGATAGATCAAGACGCTTAATTGGACTTTCACAAAGCACATACCTTGACAAGATTTTGAAGAACTTCAAAATGGATCAAGCAAAGAAAGGGTTCTTGCCTGTGTTACAAGGTGTGAAGTTGAGTCAGACTCAATGCCCGACCACTGCAGAAGATAGAGAGAAAATGAAAGATGTTCCCTATGCTTCAGCCATAGGCTCTATCATGTATGCAATGCTGTGTACCAGACCTGATGTGTGCCTTGCTATAAGTTTAGCAGGGAGGTACCAAAGTAATCCAGGAGTGGATCACTGGACAGCGGTCAAGAACATCCTGAAATACCTGAAAAGGACTAAGGATATGTTTCTCGTATATGGAGGTGACAAAGAGCTCACCGTAAGAGATTACGTTGATGCAAGCTTTGACACTGATCCGGACGATTCTAAATCGCAAACCGGATACGTGTTTACTTTAAACGGTGGAGCTGTCAGTTGATGCAGTTCTAAACAAAGCGTGGTAGCGGGATCTACATGTGAAGCGGAGTACATAGCTACTTCGGAAGCAGCGAACGAAGGAGTCTGGATGAAGGAGTTCGTATCCGATCTAGGTGTCATACCTAGTGCATCGGGTCCAATGAAAATCTTTTGTGACAATACTGGTGCAATTGCTTTGGCAAAGGAATCCAGATTTCACAAAAGGACCAAACACATCAAGAGACGCTTCAACTCCATCCGGGATCTAGTCCAGGTGGGAGACATAGAGATTTGCAAGATACATACGGATCTGAATGTTGCAGACCCGTTGACTAAGCCTCTTCCACGAGCAAAACATGATCAGCACCAAAGCTCCATGGGTGCAAGTGGTAGACTGAAGGAAATATGCCCTAGAGGCAATAATAAAGTTATTATTTATTTCCTTATATCATGATAAATGTTTATTATTCATGCTAGAATTGTATTAACCGGAAACATAATACATGTGTGAATACATAGACAAACTTAGTGTCACTAGTATGCCTCTACTTGACTAGCTCGTTAATCAAAGATGGTTATGTTTCCTAACCATGAACAAAGAGTTGTTATTTGATTAACGAGGTCACATCATTAGTTGAATGATCTGATTGACATGACACATTCCATTAGCTTAGCACCCGATCGTTTAGTATGTTGCTATTGCTTTCTTCATGACTTATACATGTTCCTATAACTATGAGATTATGCAACTCCCGTTTACCGGAGGAACACTTTGGGTACTACCAAACGTCACAACGTAACTGTGTGATTATAAAGGAGTACTACAGGTGTCTCCAAAGGTAGATGTTGGGTTGGCGTTTTTCGAGATTAGGGTTTGTCACTCCGATTGTCGGAGAGGTATCTCTGGGCCCTCTCGGTAATACACATCACATAAGCCTTGCAAGCATTATAACTAAGATGTTAGTTGTGAGATGATGTATTACGGAACGAGTAAAGAGACTTGCCAGTAACGAGATTGAACTAGGTATTGGATACCGACGATCGAATCTCGGGCAAGTAACATACCGATGACAAAGGGAACAACGTATGTTGTTATGCGGTCTGACCGATAAAGATCTTCGTAGAATATGTAGGAGCCAATATGGGCATTCAGGTCCCGCTATTGGTTATTGACTGGAGACGTGTCTCGGTCATGTCTACATTGTTCTCGAACCGTAGGGTCCGCACGCTTAACGTTACGATGACAGTTATTATGAGTTTATGCATTTTGATGTACCGAAGGTTGTTCGGAGTCCCGGATGTGATCACAGACATGACGAGGAGTCTCGAAATGGTCGAGACATAAAGATTGATATATTGGAAGCCTATGTTTGGACATCGGAAGTGTTCCGGGTGAAATCGGGATTTTACCGGATTACCAGGAGGGTTACCGGAACCCCCCGGGAGCCAAATGGGCCAACATGGGCCTTGGGAGAAAGGTGAAAGGGCTGCCCTATGGGCTGCACGCCTCCCCCCCTTCCCCTAGTCCTATTAGGACTAGGGAAGGTGGCCGGCCAACCCCTCTCTCTTTCCCACTTGAGAAAACCTAGTTGGACTAGGATTGGAGGGGGAGTCCTACTCCCGGTAGGAGTAGGACTCCTCCTGCGCCTCCCTTGCTTGGCCGGCCAGCCCTCCCCCTCTCATCCTTTATATACGGGGGCAGGGGGCACCTCTAGACACACAAGTTGATCCTTGAGATCGTTCCTTAGCCGTGTGCGGTGCCCCCTGCCACCAAATTCCACCTCGATCATACCGTTGTAGTGCTTAGGCGAAGCCCTACGTCGGTAGTACATCAAGATCGTCACCACGCCGTCGTGCTGACGGAACTCTTCCTCGACGCTTTGCTGGATCGGAGCCCGAGGATCGTCATCGAGCTGAACGTGTGCTAAGAACTCGGAGGTGCCGGAGTAACGGTGCTTGGATCGGTCGGATCAGGAAGACGTACGACTACTTCCTCTATGTTGTGTGATCGCTTCCGCAGTCGGTCTGCGTTGGTACGTAGACAACACTCTCCCCTCTCGTTGCTATGCATCACCATGATCTTGCGTGTGCGTAGGTAAATTTTTGAAATTACTACGTTCCCCAACAGAGGCATACTAGTGACGCTAAGTTTGTCTATGTATTCACACATGTATTATGTTTCCGATTGATACAATTCTAGCATAAATAATAAACATTTATCATGATATAAGAAAATAAATAATAACTTTATTATTGCCTCTAGGGCATATTTCCTTCAGATGCAACATCGGTTGATGTAGCGTTGCAACCCGTCCTTCTGGAGCAGATTGAGCTACTCCGCGCTGAGCTTCGCAACTACATAGCGCGAGTTGTGAGTGTTTTGGCAAGTGCAGAGGCCGCTCTCGCCAAGCTTCAGGTTGTGTCCGTTGTGTCTCTGCTGCCCGATATCCAAGTTGGTTCTGCCGATGGGGAAGCGGGCATGTAGGGAGATCTCTCCCCTCGTGCTACATCTCGTTCGTCGTCACTGCCTGTCGTGCCGATTGCTTGCTTCTGGGAGTGAAACCGTTGCTGAGGTCATTGCTCCGGTGCTGCAGATTATGCCTGGCTGCAGAAGCTTTGTGAGGAGCCCACTTCGCCTATTCGATGGTGCTTCCTAAGGAGATGGAATCGCTTGCAGGGGCCTTGGCAATGTCGATTGCGACCTCACCGCCGTCGTTGGAGCCCAGTCAGCCGATCACCTTTGTGGACCATGGGGGTTTGGATGCTGCTATTGTTGTCCCAAATGTGGTTGTTGGCCAGGTGGCATCTGTGGTTGCCGAGATTGATGAGGTAGGTGCTTAGGCACCTAATTATGAGGCGTTGAAGACCATCCGATCGCCTGTCCTTGACCATGAAAGTACGATGGCACGCATTGACGAGGTGATCTTCACGAAAAAGCTTTGCCACTTGCCCCCTGGTTTGGAGGCAGGTAGCCCTGGGTCTGGCAAGGCGATTGCCGGCCTCCTAGCGGAGGGGGCTTCTACGAGCAAAATCAAGAAGGTGAAGAAGCCTCTCAGGAGCATAGGCAAGAAGAGTGGCGCCATTGGTAAAGCGTCCGCGGAAGCTTAATGGATGATACTCAACCTCTTCGACCATCTCTGATTGGCTCGTCTCCGTGGATTTGGTGGTGTCCGTTGTATTCAAACCTTGATTTTGTTGGGGGTTTCATTGCGACGTAGGAGTGCGAGGGATCATGGTTGTTGCGTGTTATGTGTGTTTGTTGGTTGATCTGGGGTCATGGAGTTTCTTTCTTAACGAGTAGTCTACATGTGGTTTTTACGTATCGATTTTTGCCCGGTTTTCCGTTAATTAACCGGGCAATTCTCTTCTTCTTTATTAATCAATGAGGCAAATCTTTTGCCTCCGTTTCAAAAACAACTTAAGTATAAGCAAGAAGTATAAGCAAGGTAGGTGCCCGATCTGTGGTATTGAGCATACAGTTAGCTTCCACACACTCATTACGTTTTCCTGCCGTAGTTCGATCTCAGGCACACACACTAAAATCGTATTGTATATATTATTATATTTACAATAAAATTAAGATTGTTCCAATTCCCACAGCCACACTAGACAAGGCTGTGGGAAAAACTAGGAGGAGCAGACACATATAGTCCCTCCGTTCACTTTTATAAATCGTTTAAGATAGCTCAAATTAAACTGTTTTAAAAGATGTCTTAAATGTCTAAAACGAGTACTATTTTTCACCATCAACTCTATCTCGTCTCTTGTATAAGGAAACAACCAAGATATGAACAAATAAATGTATTGGCCGTTAACCACACAATTACACAAGCTTGTATCAAAGAATAGTGTGGTTTTTTGAATGAGCTCTCAAGGCATCAAAACAGAGAAAACTTTCAACTAGTTCAAATCCTAGGTGAACTGCTCAGGAACTAAAGATATCTATACAGTAATGAAACCAACAACTCCCCACTCTCAACGCTTTGCTTTACACTTGAACTGGGAAACCAAAATTTTGAAACACTCTGATTTCTCCTCCCTGTCCTGCCGTGACGATCACCAAACCCCACGCGGACCGGCGCTGGACATCCATAGCTCCGATGCAAAGATCCGATGAGCTGTGGCCAGGACTGCTCTTGGCAGACGGTAATTGTTCGTCGGGCAAGGATGGGGACGCTGCTTCGACTGGATGACTGCTGGTGCTTGTGCTTGCGCCACCTTCGCAAACTGGGCTCTCAATGTATCTCTGACTGTGAGCAGTTCCATTCGATCCATGCTCGTTGTTTCGTATAGGAGTTTCAGGAACAGAGCTCACTGCACCATCCGAATCGCTGTGTCTGCTGCTACGACACCCAAGTGATCCACGGGCTTCAGCACCGGGCCATGTGATTGCCACAGTTACATCACGGCAGTGGAAATGTTCATACGAGTTGGTTACATCAACTGCGCTCCTGCTTCTGCTAGGATGGGAACTGTTGTCATGTCTCCAGACGTACACATGAGAGTCCTCACTGGCACAGACTACATATTTCCCATTTGGAGCTACAGAAGCTGAGATTTGGCTACTAGTATTGCGGAACCCTGGTGAAAATATCAAACATCAAGTAAATGAAGGCCCAAACTAACAGTAATGTACTGTGGATCACATAAACAAGGATCTTATTCCCTCCAGGGGAAACAGGTCAGCACAAATCACATTACACAGAATGAACATGTGCTCTAGATTTGTGCAAAACAGAACTTCATTTTTATCAGCATACATACAATGGGAGGAGAATGAAATGTTACCTTTAAATTTGTGAACAAGCTCGTCGCCATTAACAACACGGATTCTTGAATCTGCAGAAGTAATCAGGACTTCCAAGGAGCTTCCTGGAGCAAACTGTTGCATGAAACACAGATACTTAGGTGGTATTGGTGGCATCACATTAGCATATGAATTGTTTTTCTAGAATAAGCATATGAATTATTTTTCTAGAATAAGCATATGCTTTATTGAATTTTATACTACAAATCTTTAAAATGTCATAAGCATGTGTGTTTCTAAATAAAGTATCAAGTCCCCTAAAATGCTTGCACTGTGCAAATATGTACCTGGAAGCCAGTAATCTTCTTCTGGCCAGACTTCTTTTTCCTGATTCTTAGGTCTATTTGGCTTTTGTACAGAAGCTTCTTTTCTGCAGTCACCGGTGAAATAGAACACTAGGTAAGGTTACTTTATCTGATTACCTTTTATATCAGGATACTGTTACAAAGATAAACAGATGCTTTTAACTACGATTAGAGTGGCATACCAGTTGTATCAAACAAATGGCAGCTTCCCTTGTGAGATCCCACCATTGCAACCTTCAAAAGTAACAGAGCATAAGCTCATCTAGGTTCATGGTCAGTTGCTCACTCCACATGTTCAGTACCATAGTGAAAATAAATATACCTGTCCATCGGGGGAATAACATGCAGCGGTAACCATCTCATGTAGATCATTCCAATCTTCAATCTTGCGGTCATGGACATTCCAAATGCGAACTTTCTCATCCAGTGACCCACTAATGAAGAAGTTATCGTCTACCGGATTGAATTGGATGCAAGTCACTGCAACAAAATGGGTGCACAGAAGGAAGTCAATTGTCTGGTTCCACCAAGCATATATAGTTAATGGCCAAAAAGGTGTTATGCAGAAATGATCCTGCAACTAGACTGACCATAGTCTGTGTGTGAGAATGTCTTCAAACAGGTACTGGATGTGATGTCCCATAGCCTAACAGTTTTGTCCATTGAGGACGAAAGCAAGTACTGCATGAGAGACAAACAACTGGTTAGTGCCTTTACACAATACTGTTCATTTAAACTGGGGCCCCACAAAGGTCAAGTCTACACTGGGGTTTGTTTAACAGACTTAACTACTTTAGTTTGGGGGGAAAATGTATTCAAGAAATTGTTCACATAAAAGGTTTTTAGCTGTTAATAACACCATGGGTTATATTCAACTATGACTGAATCATGACAATTGTATATTGGAATGGAGAGCACATCTGAACACAAGCCATACTGACCATGCTGCACGATTGAAAGCCAAACACGAAGCAAAGGACAAGATAAATATGCATATGGTGAACATGTCAAACCTAGGTCACTTTATAACTACAGCTGACAGAAATGCAAAACGGCTCCCGGGAGCATACGCTCCCAGTGTAATAAACAATTTTGCAAATGTCAAACGAATCAGGGAAAAATAGGCATGTGTTTTTGGTTGTCTGCAAAATATTATGGTAAAAACAGAAAATACAAATATTGTGGCCTGTACCAATAAAAAGAACAAATATACTGCTTTGAAAATGGCCTTTTAGAACACATTTTTTCCTTGGGCCCAGATCCCAGCTTATGCCATTTCTTGACCAAACTTTGCACGCAGATAGAAGATATGAACATGTATGTTGTCAAAAGAAATTAAGATTCTTTGAATTTTTAAAATATATTTTTATGGTTTTACTGTTCATATGCTCCCGGGAACCAAAAAGGCATCCCTGCTGACGGAAATGCAAAATGGCTTCTGGGAGAATTCAAAAGGAGACAGTGTGCAAAATATGCAAAAATATAGCATGCATGAATGCCAAAGAAACCTCCGTGGACACAGAAGGTCAATTTGCTACTGATGCATTTGTTGGTATTATTTTGCAAACATGTAGGGTCCCAATATGTCATGTTTGATGTTATTAAATGCAAAGAAGCTCAATTATTTTGCGTGGGAGGGAGAAGTGCATAGTACGACAGGAGGGCTATTGTTTATGACCGCCTACTGTCTTGCTTGCCAGATCATGAACTACAATCATATGCTGTACACGTCCTTTGGGATATGTAAGCTATATATAAATGATAAGCATTTTTCTTTAGGACAGACATTTACGAGCCGAATATAAACATACCATTCAATCATATGCAACCATTAGTGTTCTTTACCAGTTTATCGAATATGAAAATGATACCCGGTTTTCAGGTCATAACCATAGTTAATCACACATAAACAACTATTTAAACTATCTTTAGATCTGCAGTCTAAGGATTAACTAATAGTGTTATTCACAAGTTTACAGAGCATTAAAATAATGACACAATGGATAAATCAATTGAATGCCGTAACAGATTCACCACTTAATACAGAAGAAGTGAATCTTAAAGCAGTGCAAAAACAGAAGCACACAACAGCCAGGTCTTTGGTTAAATCGGCAGGATGCGGTGTGTTGTTGCATGCTGAGGCCTATTGCCCAACAGTTAGTGTAGCCAGGTGAAAAGTTGAAAGTGGCTTTCCATATAGTGCGTGGTTTAGTTTTAGTCATTCTGATTATCACAGTCCTTACAGACGTACACCGTCGAAACTAAAAATTACCATTCAGTTCTGTTCTGAAGAAGGTTGCAGTGCAATTGCTGATCCTAGATTTTCAGAATGTCTAACAAAGTGCCAAAAACGTAAGATTAAGCGGTTGGCTATTCAATTATATGTCCCAGAATGTCCCAAAATCCGTACCATAGAACGTCGATTTGCTGCTCGTGCATTTGAACACTACAGGGACCCAGTAGATGAAGTGTCACTGGTAATTTGCAAACAAGTAGAGTGCCGATACAATTATATTTGACATCATCAGATGCAAAGACCAACTATTTTGCGTGGGAAGGAAAAGTGAATAGTAAGACAGGAAGGCTATCGTTTATGACTATGCCTGCTATCTTACTTGTCAGATCATGAATTACAAGATTGTACACACCATTTGGGATTTGTAAATCATATACACTGGCAAGCATTTTTCTTAAGGACAAACATTTACACACGGAATATGTACAGACCATTTTCAACCAAATGCTATGTGTGTTCTTTACCAGTTTACCGATATTCAGGTTCTAACCATAGTTAATCATGCAGAAACAACTATCTGAACTATCTTCAGACCTGCAGTCTGAGGATCAACTAATAGTGTTATTTACCAGTTTACAGAGCATGAAAATGACAACACGATGAACAAATCAAATTGCAACAGATTCACTACTCATACAAAAGAAGTGAATCTTACAGCAGTGCAAAAACTGAAGCACACAACAGACAAGCCTTTGGTTCAATCGGCAGGATGTAGTGCAATGTTGCATGCTGGGGCGATGAGGCCTATTGACCAGTTAGTGCAGCCAAGTGATAAAAGTTGGAAGTGTAATGTTTTCCCTATAGTACATGACATAGTTTTAGTTGTTTTGGTGATCATGGTCCTTATAGCCGTATTATACACCATCAAAACTGAAAATTACCACTCGGTTTTGTTCTAAAGAAGATTGTAGTGCAACTGTTGATTCTAAATTTTCGGAATGTCTAACAAAGTGCCGAAAAAGTAAGATTAAGCAGTTGGCTATTTTTTCCAATTAAATAGCAGACAGAGTCTGTACCTGAGATTTGGACCATGATAGATCAAGAACATCAGCAGCGTGTCCCAGGAGCGAGCAAAATGGCTTATCTCTGAACCCAAACACGCACTCGGGCACAACAAGATGATCAGAACCGACTGACTTCCGGCTGCTCTGCACCCTTGGCCTCCTCTTCTTCTCCCCATAGCCCTTATCTGCACTGTTGAGCGGCAGCATTGCCACCTCCGGCGACCCATTTCCAGCAACCGCGACAAATGGGCTGCCTCCGCCACCGCTCTCCTTCGAAACCGCACCTTCCCCGAGCAACTCCCCCTTTCTCTCACCCTCGGAGACCTCCCAGACATGGATGACACGGTCCTCGCCGGCGCTTGCAAGGTACCGTCCATCCAGGCTGAAGTTGATGCACCACACAGAGCCAGAGTGCGCAGCCAACTCCTGTGTCATGAACATGCCGGTGAGCTCCTTGCACGTCTTCCCGTACTGCCGCACCTTGACCCTGCCCGCACTGCGCGTGCTGCTGCCGTCGAGGCTGTCGTCGGTGGCGGAGCTGAGGCGGCGCGCCTCCCTCTCCTTCTTCTCCTTCTCCCTGTCCCTCACCTCGGTGCTGCCGCGGCGGCCTCCGTAGGCGACGGTGCCGGCCAGGTGCCTGATGCCGCGCAGCCACCCACCGGACTTCCTGCGGGGCTTGGAGGATGCGGGGGCACCGGTGTGGTCGGAGGCGGAGGAGGAGGCGCCGCCTGCGGTGGTGGCGCGGCGCATGAGCTCGTGGACGATCGGGGAGCGGCCGAGGCAGAGCTCGAACTCCTCGAGGGTGAGCTGGCGGCCGGTGCCGACCTCGCGGACCACCTCCTCGTGCACCTCCCCAAGCTCGAACTCCGTGCCGTCGTCCAGGTTCCGGATCCGGCACTGCTCCCCGCCGCCGGCCCCGCCAATGCTCTGGTTCCGCGCCAGCGGCGGCTTCCCGTGGCCGACGGATCTGGGAAGGCTGTCCTCCTCCGCGATCCCCACCGACTCCTCCGGTGGAGGCGAGGCGGGCGGCGGCGAGGGGGAGCGGGAGCGGGGCGGCGGCGAGAGAGGAGAGGAGATTGAGATGGAGCGGCGGCCGGGGGAGGCGGGCGGCTGCAGCGAGCCGGAGGCGGAGAGGCCGAGGCGGTTGAGCAGCACCCGTCGCCGCTCCGAGACGGACGTCGGCTCGGAGATCCAGACGTCGTACGCGGGGTCCGCTGCCCCTTGCTGTTGTTGGTGCTGGTGCTGGCTCCCGCGGCGGCGGTGGCGGTGCAGGAGGAGGTCGGCGTCGTCGTCGGAGGCGGAGGTGGAGGAGCAGGAGGAGGAGAGGATCCGATCCAGCGACTCGTGGAACTCGTCCTCCTCCGCCTCGTGCCCCTCCTCCCCATTCCTTACCGCCGGATCCGGCGTCGCCGCCTCCGGCATTGCCCCGACCCCCGCACCAGAGCCGCCTTTCCCTCCCCGAGCGCGCGGCGAGTCGGAGTGGTGCTCGGCGGCGGCCCGGGTGAAAGCGCGGGACTTTATACCGCGGGAGCAGGGCTCTGGCCCTCCACTCCTCGGCGCCGTGGCGTTTGTTGCTCTCCCGTTGCTGTCAGCGCTGCCGGTGGTGGTGGTGGTGGTGGTGGTGCGGCGCGCGTCGTCGGCCAGCTGGATGGAGGTGGGAGGCCGGCAGCGGGAACGAGGCGGGGGAGGGGGAGGGGGAGCACTGCGGCATTGGTTTGTCGCAGGGGTGTGCGGTGTTTTGTTGGGGAGGCTGCCGGTGCGGGGGTGGCCGTGGCCGACCCGCTACTCGCCACCAACACGACACCAACAGCCCAACCTCCTCGTGTTTCCCTGGTATCCGGGAGGGAGCCGGTGCATATCCATGGTCCAGATCTCCTCCTGTGCCTGACCATGACCGGTGGGGACCCGGCCCAAGCATCACAATCAGCTGCGTGACACGACTAATATTTTTCCCCGTTCCAAATGCAAGGGTTAGGCTTTTCGGTGATGTTTGTTCAGTACGAGAAGGCATTTTCGTTCCCGTCGACTATATTGACTTTGTTAAATTTAATATAGATTATGCCGGCCCAGTATCTTCAATGTGCTCGTATGAATGAGTTTACATGTGTGCGACGTTTTGGTAGCACGTGAGACACTAGGAGCCATAGTGTTTCCCCTACCCCACCCTCTGCACCGGTTGGTTGACCGCCCGACGTGCCAAAGGGGAAAACGCCAGGATCCCTACCGCGCATTGACCCCCCCCCCCCCCCCCACAAACACACACCCATGCAGCGCCATGATCCGTGGTGTTTTCGCTTGGAGAGGGTTAAGCCCCACGAGAGAGTCGGTGGAGCCCACCCCACACCCAACCCGAGCTGGAAGAACTACTACTGCCCCCCCCCCCTCTACCCCACCTCAAGCCCCCTCAAATCCACTTCAAAAAGGTGCTTCTTTTCGGTGGATATTTCCCTCTCCTTGTTGCTTGAGGAAATTAAAAACAGTAAAATGTTGTTATTTTGGTACCATTTTTTACATAAATGTGGAACCGTAGTTCGTGTTTTTCTCCAAATCCTAGTGTATCTGATTTCTTTGAATCCTTTGATCAAGTGTGGTAGTAATGGGATATACATGGTGTGTAGTAGGGATAATACTTGGCATGTAGAAAGATTATGGTTAGGGTCAGTATATTTGTTAGGCAAAACTTAGGTTAATGTATGTGTTAATTAATGGCAATATCTAATGAATACATTATCCAAGTATAGCTCCCAATGTAATACATTAGCCTTGTCATTGATGCCTTAGGTTTATTCACATTTTTTATATGAAGAGACTCGTTAATGTTCATTATTTGAACAAAATGGCATTCTTGTGTAACACTGCCAAGAATGTTGACAATGATGAGGAAGTCATGTTATTCGGTACAAGCCCTAGTTATGCTGAAAAACTAAGAAATGTGTTGAACTAGAGGGACCCTAACGATGATGTTAAACTAATAGGAGGGTATGATGTTGGAGTTGGATCAAAATTTTGATTGAAGAGTATGCATATCACCTAGGATTTGCATTGGGAGATATGCAAGAAAAATGTTTCCCAGTCAAAAGACAAGTCACTTCAATTGTTTACCACCAAGGTTGAAGGTTCTCGGTTTGAAAGTCACTTGAATTGTTTGCTTGTTGTATTATGCATAACTGGATCCTGCAATGGGGTTGGGATGAACTGGTACCAGAGGAGGAAGATGTGACGCCTGATGATCTTGTTAGCTCTAGCCATGGTATGAAGGCATTTGACAATGAAGTCTGAAAGAACAAAAAGATGGAATGGGCACAGGGGAAAAAACAAAGGTCAAACAAGGAACCGAAGAAGAAGAAGAAGAAGAAGAAGAAGAAGAAGAGCAGCAGTAGAAGAAGAGAAGGAGCAGCAGATGAGGAGAATAATAAGAAGAAGAAGCCGAAGAAGAAGAAACAACAACAACAACAACAACAACAACAACAACAAAATGAGAAGAGGGCGAGGATGGACTTGCCACTAGTTCGGCATATATGAACTTTCCTTTATTTAGCCATTCGACTATTATATTGGTACTGCCATTTGTTAGTAGATATGATGAATTGTGGTTTGTTTCCTAGCTAGGGCTGAAACTATGTTCAGATCGTGTGTGGTAAGAGCATCTACAATCGAACATAGCAAATATGACCCATTAAACGCACGCGAAAGCGCCCGGTCAATGACCGGGCGTGTTCGTTTTGACCTCCTATTTGTCCGTCCGTGCAACCACACTCCTTATTTTCTTCCTCTATAGCAAGATGCACGTACGTTGCACGGAACATCAAGATGCATTTTGTATGAGTAGTTTATCTTATGGGAGAAAATGATGAACAGGGGAAGGCCTTATTTACAAATGTGGAGAGGATGTGGGTATCTTTTTACAAAATTGTCATAGTTTTCTTCCTATCCCCGTCTAGGTTTGATTGTCCGCGTCTAGGTTGATTGTGTCAGGTCCATCTGAGACGCACATGCGGTGCACGAAAAATCGTTGCAGGCAACCAAACACACCCTATGCCTAGTTGAGTGGATATTCGATGCTCTTTTCTTCAGTTCACTGCATGGTGTTGGTGGAGGTTTTGTAGACGGTTCAAGCGGCACGCTGGCTAACCGTGTGGATTAGGCAAGGCATCGGTCGCGGGCGGCGGGCGTGTCTGGCGCCGTGCCGGCACGACGGCGATCGATGGGTGTGGACGGCATTACGTGGAGGGGAGTTGACGCGTTACTGAAAGGAAAGCAGGCACGCACGCAGCTGCAGATGGATCGACCTCCATCGCCATCTAGCTAGCTGGACATTGCTTTGCTTGTCCCCGGAGCCCGGAGGGAGATTGCTATGCCTCTGCGATCCACCCAACACTTCCGATCGCCACCAGCACCTCCACTAAAGGCGATCCTATTACGGGAATGGCGTCAGGTACACCTGTCACAATTTTGACTGCCCAATAGCCAATTTGATCCCAAGGCAAAGAATAACCAGTTACACCAAATGATGCAGTCAAAACAGCCAAAACCACACCTGTGACCCAAGTTAATTCGTGGGATTTTTTAAATCCCCCTGTGAGATACACACGAAATACATGCAGGATATCATTAAAACCATCATACTTGCTGACCATAGATGAACTGATCGGATTAACCAACCAAAGTTGGCCTCGGTCATTATATATTGAACCGAGGAAAAAGCCTCTGTAACGGTTGGTCGGTAGTAAAAAGTCATAGTAAAACCGTCCGTGTCCTCGGCTGCTAACTATTCCCTCCGTAAAAAATATAAAAGCATTTAGATCATTAATAGTGATCTGAATGCTCTTATATTTGTTTACAGAATGAGTAGCTCGGTTGATCCACCGTGTTTTTCTAGAGAAAGTTGATCCGTTGCATTCGTATCTAATTTTTTTAGGGAACGTTGCATTCGTATATATATGATCGTCGACCCCCCCACCCCCAGGCCATGCATGTTACCACGGAGACGGAGGAACTATCCAGGTTGCTGCCGGCCGTCACGGCACATACGATCTCCCTCCCGTCCAACGCCTTAAGCATTTTGCAACACCTGTCTCAAATTGCATAATGTGACAAGGAACCAGCCAAATACATCATATACTCTACTCCTACGTGCACGTTGATTCCATTGATCTCCATGGACGGATCTACTACGTGCATGCACCGCAATAATTGAGCGCGCGCGTCGGAGGCACGTTGCCATCCATTGCTATAGCTTTTCTTTCTTTCTTTCTTCTTCTAGCAGCAGAGATTGTAGATGAGATTCGAGTCAAAGGCAGGCAGGCAGGCAGCTGGGACGCTTTCTCTGCCTGCCTGATAGACGATCATGCGCTTCCTCAGCGCCAATGGGGATCATGGATCTCGACAGTGGAGATTAACAAAAGGATTAGGGGAGTCTAGCCCAGCTGGCAGCACACTTAACAAGTACTATTAGCAGTACGACTCCTACTCTATCTACTTTGATCCTCCTAGTGGCTAGTTGATCCGTAGCTTCGGCTTACTTAATCCATGCCCACCAGCTACATGGAACGGAGGCAGCATTAGAATACGGGTGCTACACGTTCTAGGGCTCACCTGCCTCTTGGCTCTTGGCTTAACACAATCGCTTAGTTAATTAACACCTGTCGATCCTTCACGAGATGGCCTGGGATTAGATTCCAACCTAGATTGGTAGATCGTTACAGCTAGCTAGCTAACCACGAGGGTTAATCGCCACTGGAGCGGACGGAATCCGAGAGGGGTCGTATATCCATCCAACGTGCGCTCTAGTCATTAGCTGTAAGCTCGCCAAGTTGATATCGATGGACGATGGATCGATGGACCTCTGTTGACACACATGCACGCACCTATACTGATTCTGTCTGTACATTTAGAACTAGCACTGCTGGTTATATTAGTAGCTAGCTAGTTGTTGATGCGATCAAGTTGCATGCATGCGCGTGTTAGCGTCAGAGTTAAGCGCAAGGCACCCAATGATTGGTGGACTAGCTAGCTGACATGCATGCACGCATACATGCCTGTACCTGTATATATACGTTGAGTGCACATCTGGTGAGCAGAAACTATTTTGCGTGAACACTACGTACGGTCCGATACCAAGTTTGGCCAGGCACGCAGCGCATCACCTCACCTGCCGTCATCCGCGCCTTTTTACCTCACAAGTTATTGTAGCTCCTCTCGAATCCGGCTTGCCTGCTCCTTTCTCATGCTCTCGGATCTGGCTCGCTGCGCATCACCTCATCTTATTTTGTTCCAATAAAATCAGGCCACGTACGTGGAAACACGGATGGGCGCAAGCGCGAGGAGCAGACAAGTCTCGTCCCTCTTTCTCTGCATGTAACAACTGGCATGCTGCTCACGCCCTAGCTAAGTTTTTTTTTTTTGAAACTGGGTAAAAGATTTGTCACTTTCATTAATTAAGAAGAAGATTTAGAGGTTTTGGTCAAAAAGCCGTACATGCATAGTTAAGCTCATCTGTACATGCATGCCACCATCTGTGTACAAAGTACGGCCTAGTTAAGCTCATCTGTACATGCATGCCACGGTCATCAAATTAAGCAAGGCTGGCTTGAATCGACCCCCCGTGCCCATTAATCAATCACTTATTAAGAGTGCTAATGCCAGATTCACACCGGCAACAAAGAGTGCTACTACTTACGCAGGCACGGATTAGATAGGTTGAAATTGAATTGATCTCTCTTTTAGAAAAGAGAGAGAAAAGGGACATGGAGTATTTGATCCCGAGCTTATATGCTCTTGCATGAACAGTAAAATCGAAAAAATAAAAAAAAAGTTCATCAAAATCTGATCTTTTTGTGATGAACATTGATAAAATTTTTAACTGCATGAAAAATTTCAGGTTGAAATGACATTCGTGGAGGTTTGGGAAAGAAAAATCAATGGTCGAAAAAGATTATTATTGAAAGCATTTTGGAGCACCGGTTTTGTTATTTTTGCCCAGACTTCCATGAATGCCATTTCGACCTGAAATTTTGCATGCAGTTAGAACATTCATCAATGGTCATAAAAAAATCAAACTTTTTACTATTTTGTCTGATTTTACTGTTCGTATGGGAGCATATGAGCTCGGGATCAAAAGAGCAGTTTTGGAAAAAAGTTGTAGGTTGATCACTAGATAGCTCTAGGAGCAGTTGTACGTACAGTCCAGGTCCAAGATCTCCCAGCTGCTAGCGGCAAAATTTCATGTTTTGACCCTTTTCTCAAACCTATTCGAGATTTGACCCTAGTTTGAAAAAAAGAATTCGAAATCTGACCCTTTTGCTACCGCCAGGTTCCATGGCGGTAGGGTGTAACAGCCTACCGCCAGGGACCTTGGCGGTAGGAAACATCCCTACCGTCAAACAGACTGACGGTAGCTTGTACATCCCTACCGCCAAGGTGCTCGACGATAGGCACGAATACACACTATGTTTCAATACTTAAGAAGAATTTACAATAGAGCATGCAACCCTACCGTCAGAAACCTTGACGCTAGACTGTTATACCCTACCGTCAGGGGCCATGACAATAGCAAAAGGATAAGATCTCGAATAGCTTTTAGAAAAGGGTTGAAACACGGAATTTAGCCGTTGCTGGCCGGAGCTAGGTAGCTAGCTCCTATAATGGTGTAGGCCATCGGCGTGTGTCAGCCGGACCCCTACCAGTGAGGTGAGCACCATTTCCACGCCGCGCGATTGGATTCGACAGGCCCTGATCATTCACTGTACGGACGGACGGACGGCGCGTGCTTGTCTTATTCTTTGACCTACGTTGGCTTACCTACTACGTAGCCTACCTAGGTCCGTGCTAACATAAGCCTTGCATGTGGGAACCATGAACTCGCCCCGTGCGAGACGGCTGCGAATGCAAGTCGCGAGCCGATGGCGACCATGGCCGAGAGCGAGACCCATTCATCCAAGCACCAAGATGCTATAATTAACATAAGCCATGCAATGTCGTCCCTGTAGCGGGAACCTTTCCTCGCCCCGTGCGTCGATCACGACCATGGCCGGCCGAGAGGTCCCTTCATCCAAGCACCAAGATGCGTCCATCTCAAAACAGAAGCAGCTGCATGATTGATTGGCTGCCTGCTGCCTGCTGGTAACGCACGGCAACGCGGCCGACCAACCGCGTACGCTGGCTGACCGATCGGCAGTGCTGTGCGGATTAGTTGATCGATCCGAGACACGCATCCGGCACGCGCGTCGCGTCGGAGGAGGACCCAAGGCCGACCGAGTTAACCGACTGATTTGGTGCCGGCTAGCTGGAGCGCGAGAGAAGGGCAGAGCATGCACGCACGCACGCACGGCTAGCTGGAGCCCGGCCGTTGTACTCGGCCGGCCGGCCGGCAGAGGCGCGTCCTTGTTGCTTCTAGAGCGTGCGTGTAGGCCTGCTGCTGTCTCGGCGTCGCCGTTTGCAGGGACGAGCGGAGAACACTTGAGCCACGTAACAGCTGCTTGTCTCATTCTTGGACCTACGTTGCTAGCCACGAGCCCACGGCGACCGGGCCTATTCGTACCACAGTTTTGTAGAGCGGGAATCACGTGTCGTCCGGTTGCTGGAGCTACTGAAGTACGCCGCCGTAGCAGCAGCAGCGAGGCCTCGCGCCTCCTGTTGCTCGGAGTCGTACGTGACCATGACCAAACAAGACCAAGCTTCCATGCATGATTGCTTGAGCACGGGCAGTAACACGCCGGCCAGCCGATCAAGCAAGCAGGAGCTGGACGGCGTGCGCGCCTACGCCGATCGACCAGCAGCGTACGGCAGCGGAGCCGCGGACTGGCCGGCACGTCGCGTCGGATCGAAACCGAAAGCCGGCCGTGTTAACGGTGCTGCCGTCGTCGCCGCCGCCGCCCTTGGTGGTTGGGCGAGGTGATATAACGCATGTTTCATCCATCCAAATATTGCCCCATTGAAGCATTGTTGTTTTGATCGGTTGTTTTTTCCCATTTAGACACAACTTTGATCTTATATGACTTTGTTCTTTCCTAGCGTGTTGTGCGTCTATGCGTGTGCGTGCGTGCGTGTGTGTGTGTGTGTGTGTGTGTGTGTGTGTGTGTGTTTTCACCCCTTATAAAAAATAAATGCATCCAAATATTAGCGCCATGGACATTTCAGAACACGCACTCCCCGTCGCCTTCCACATCCGCGGGCCACCTCAGCTTCCCGTGAGTCGTTACTCTCCCACATTACTGAAAAATGTTTGTACTATTTTTCGAAAATTTAGTACTTTAAAAACTATAGTATACCATTCAAACAGATGTGATATGTTAACACATTTCTAATATAAGTTGGTCATATTTTTGGGAAATGTTTATACAATGTAAAACATAGTTCATGGATTTTGAAAAAAAAGTTGTGTCAGTAAAGATGTTTAATGTGTATTTTCAAAATTATTAACATGTATTTGAAAAAAAGTGTTACAAGCATGTATTCAGAAAATTGTAAATCATATATTTGAAAAATGTTCAACGTGATCCAAAAGTATGTGAAAAATGTGCAATGTGTATTGAAAATTGAATTTTTTTTAGAAATGTATAAAAAACAAAACAATAGCCAACCAGGAAAGAAATACAGAAAAAAACGAACAAACAAACTGAAAACCAAACATAATACCGAAAGAAAACTGGAGAAAAATTGGAACAAAACAGTGCGACGCTATGTATAACTTTGCCGCGGAAGCTATATTTCGTCCGTACTGATGTGTATTACGGCGCATTATTGGACCGGCCCCATACTGTAGCATTGTTTTGACTGTTTTAGATTTGTTTCTTTGGTTTTTTTTCGATTTTTATTTTTCTTTGATTTTCTTTTTTCTTTCTCGCTTTCATCGGTTTTTTTATTTTCACTTTGTTCTACTGTTTTCTTCGATTTACACAGTTTTTTTCTTTTTAGTTGTTGAACACATGTCTACTTTTTTCACACAAAATGCAACATTTGTGTATATATCAAGAACAATTTTTTCTACATGTTACAATTTTAAAAACATGATTAACATATATTTTATAATATCTATTTTTGATGTCCAAACTTTTTGTACACATCAATGTTTTTTAAATATGTGATTAACATTTTTAATATATGTTTTTATGTTAACCTTTTTATCATACATGTTGTACATTTTCTGTATACATATGAAACATTATTTTTATAGACATTTAACATTTTCCAAATGCATGACTAAAATTATTTTTAAATATATATTTTTGATGCTTCATGTTTCATATATATTGCACATTTTTTTAATACATAAGGAACATTTATTTTATACATTTAATTTTTTTGATATATATGTTTACATATTTTAAGCAATTTTTAAAATTTTATTTTCAAATATGTGTTAAATATTTTTCGAATGCGTTGAAAAGTTTTTTTCAAATGCTATCAACATTTTTTTGAAGTTGAAATTTTTTTAACACTGCACATTTTTTTGGAAACTTAAGTAATTGTTTGAGCAATATATGTATTTTAGTTTTTTTAAGACATATCGAAAAGAAAATATGAGAGAAAAAAAGAAACGAAGTGAAGAAATGCACAAACATGCTACTCAGGTGGCCCACTAGGGGCGTTCCCCTAAGCAAGCGGTTTAAACTCCTTTCATTGAAACAGTTTCAAACCGCCACCTTGCTAAGGTGTGCGATAGGATAGATCCATCGCACATGGCCCAGATTAATCATCTGCGATAGTGCTTAAGAACGCAGACGTTCCGGCAAAAGCAATCGTATACGACGCAGGAACCTATCGCACACACGATTGTTGCAACAGACACATGAGATTGGTCGAGAGAGGCGTTTTGGCTCCCAGGATCATCTACACCCGCGCCGAGTAAAAAAAATCAAAACAAATACTAGAAAATTTCAAAAATTCCAATTTTTTTGGGCATGGTAGATAATTTGGTGCGTGATGTCCGCCTCAAATTTCAAATCATTTGGACATTTGAGTAGCTCTCAGCAAAAAAAAATTAGAGCCTGTTAAATAATGTACTGTTCATATACTGTTCTGAACCAATTTGTCTTTTTTTGCTGAGAGCTACTCAAATGTCCAAATGCTCTGAAATTTCGAGCGCACCTCATGCACAAAGTTATCTATCTTCCATAAAAATTTTTGGATTTTTCTTTCAAAAATTGATTTTTTTTATGAATTGTTCTTTTACCGGGTGCAGATGAGGCCGGGCTCAGAATTGGATATTCGGAGATTGGTCATCCATTGCACACATCTTATATGAGTTAAGCGTGTGTAATTGCTCATAGAAACCAGACAAAGAATCAACGCAAAACATTTGTGAAATAGTATTACCTATGGCACACCAATTTCGCAAGAAAACCTTGTGCGATGTCTCGATTGTTAACGTCTGACATGTATGATATCATTGAACACGGTTCACGTACAATTTTCAAGTGGGATTGTCACATCGGACTCGTTGACTTTGAAGCTCACATGCGAGATGTGGTGCTATCGCGCATGATTTAAAAACACCGTCACACACGTACTGTTGTTTCAAAGTGTGCTATTTTTGGTGTACCACCCACGGTTCTATTCTTATGTGTACTTTTGTTGTACATTCTTCTGTTAGACAATGGAAGAGATGTAATTTACCATATTTTTATAAAAAGCAAAAGTAGTAAATGAGAAAATACATGTCAGAGAACCTGTGAATTGATATCGGACTGGCACTGCTAAGTTTCTCATCCTGAGATTAGTATCTCGTAGATGACAACTCGACGCCTCTCTTTACCTGACATTTAATCATAGCGGTAAGAAATTATAGGACACCACACTTGTACCATGCTTCTGCTGCCATCAAGTTGGGAGCTTATCCAAGGAGGCCCCCTTTTTTAGAAAGGAGGACTAGGCACGGCATTAAATTAATGACGTGCAGAAAAACAACAACAAAGATACTCAAATAAAATCAAAAGGTCAGCTTACAGAAGATGCTGAAAGATACTACAAGATGGCTATACGCACACGGGCCTTTCTGTAGATACTACAAGATGCTGAAAGATCAGCTTACAGAAGAAATCGAACAATCAAGCAAACCATAAAATTGTCAATGATCTGACATTTATTTTATTTATACAGACATAATTTTGTTAAATGTAGATTTTATCTATACAGATATCAGCATCCGCATCTATCAAATTCTTCAAAGGAAGTCCCTAATGGATGGCTGGTAAGGCTACTATATCTTTCCTTTGTATTTTTCATTGTTAGTTGAACATCAACTCATGTCTATTTATTTCCCAGGTTATAATGAACACCTATGGATACTAATTGTGCCTTGGTAACTGAAGCTTGGTTTTCACCCAAGGATGTTCGATTAATTGAGCAGCAGTTGGACGCGCAGCAGGATCACGCTGCAAACAGAGTTTCAGGAAGCTTTTTGCTTCAGAAGAAAGATGATCTGGGATATCAGGTATGTCTTTGCTGTTTGCAATTTTGAATATTAGAGCCACCTGTGAAATTGATTGCAAAAGCTTAGCAGACAATGATGAGAAGAACCAACCATCAGAGCCATGCAAAATCTCATAACAAACTCACCCCTTCGTACTGACTCCAAGGAGGCCTTGCGGTTGCCATCTCAAGAATGGTGCAGCCAAGGCTCCAAATGTCCACTGAAAGGCTGTATCCATTGGTATTCATGATAACCTGGGAAATAAATAGACATCACTTGATGTTCAACTAACAATGGAAAATACACAGGAAAATTATAGTAATCTTACCTCTGGAGCCATCCAGTAAGGGCTTCCTTTGAAGGATCTCATCGATGTGGATTCTGATATCTGTATAAATAAAATCCACATTTAACAAAATGATGTCTGTATAAATAAAATAAATGTCAGATCATTGAGACAGTATTAGTACTTACATGGTTGGTCATACTGAAATCTGCGAGTTTGATGTCACCATTAAAATTTACAAATATATTTGATCCTTTGATATCCCTGTGAGAAACGCAAGTTTTCATCAATAAGAATTAAGAAATAAGAATACATGATGTTTTTTCAAAAAGAAATGGCCATCCTATTCTATTTAATTTGATGACTGCCCAATACCTGTGCACTACATTACGCCTATGCAAGTATGCAAGGCCAGAAAGGATCTGTGTAGTGTAATTCCGGAGGACTGCCTCTTCAAATGGACCATATTCTCTAAGCAACTTATGTATAGAGCCCCCATTAACAAACTCAAGATAGAGCGAGAGTGTTTCACTAGACTGCATTGCAATATGAAACTTATTCAGGCAAAATGATAAAGTTGCAAATAAATGGGACTCTTCATAGTTTACACTATGATTGGAAATAAATATATTAATATATCTAACCATTGTAGCACCACCTAACTTTCAGATAACATATTGTAGTGACTGTGATTGCCTTGGTAATTTATGATACTGTCACATGTTCAAGACTAGATCATGGAAGATAGCCATTTCTTTTGTATTTACCAGTTCACTGCCATAGTACCGCACAATATTTGGATATGAAAGATGATTTAGGAGCATAATTTCCTGTCCATAAGGAGCATTGTTAGTACGAAAGAACTAACGTTTGTTACATGACAGTGATAATGACTAGTCCAATAAGCTCCAAAGATGATACCTGATTTAGCTGCCTCAGACACTCTTTTGACTTTGAATCACCAGCAATAACCTTAATCTCTTTAATTGCACACATTTGGCCACCTTCACTGCATTACATTTAGAGTGCAATTAAGTATACTGTACGAAAGAAAGGTTCAGTTGCTGAAGAACAGGAGAAGATAAAATGCTCTAGGATCAGACTGTGCACCTGTTCAATCCGAGGTATACTTGCCCAAATGTACCACTGCCTAATAACTTCCCCTTCTTCCACTGCGAATGTAGGGAACAGGAAGATGTGCAAGGGAAGCCTGGAGGAAGAGGAAGAGGAAGAGGAAGTGGGTGTGGTGAGCTTAAGCTCCGTGCATCATCCTGCCATGCAGTAGGGGATCCTGGGCATTGCCCAAATGCTCTTGAATGCACATGTGACGTCGGACAGTGTTTGCCTCTTGAACTAGGGGGAGAGTTCGGCAGCTGTGTAGGGAACAAAATTTTTGTCGATTTTCGGCCACGGTAGGATGTCCTTTGATCACTTGGAAGATCCAAAATGTTAGGGTGAAATTTTTTTCTTGCAGAAACTGAGGGTTCACACGATCTGTTATTCTCCAAAGTCAGATTATTTACGAGAAAGCGCACTTCTTCTAGTGCAAGACTTTGTTTCTGAGAATCAATGGCCGGTGTTCTATTTGCATCTGATATCCTATTAAATTGAGCATGAAAATCAAGTCAGTGTAAGCACACATATATGAGCCAATCACTTGACATCACTAGCTTTTTAAGCATTCTAGAGTTATCACATATCTTAACACCATAATTGGGATTGAAAGAATGTCGTTTAGCAATATTCTTTTTTCGAAAGAAGGAAAGGTTAGCAAGCATAGTATCATATGCTTGTAGCACATGGCGATAAGTTGGGTCACAGAATTTCAGATTAATTTGCACAATAACAAATTTCAGATGATTGGCAAATAAAATAAGCTGTTGGAACTGCCTTGAAAAATCAATACAAACACCAGTTATAAGAACAACAAAAAATCACCGTAAAGACACTGCTAGAAGCACAAAAAGTGGAGTTGTTACCGGCTGCCGAAATAGTTCTTATTTCCTTGATCACTTACCGGTTGCCAGCAGAGTTATTTGTGAGCACTACTGATATTGAGTTCAAAAGAAGAGCACTAGTGATGTAGTGCTGACACGAGAGTGTCTCCCGGGCTGGGATTACTCGTCATGCCTTTTATTTCCTCGCAAACATGTGTTGCCTTTTATGAGTATAAGTTTGTTCTAAACCATAAACTCGAAAAGCCGGTTGAAATCGAACTTTGTATCTATTTTTCCTTTAATTTGTTTCCAAACCAGGATCACTGACATGGGCAAGGTTAACCATGGCGTTGCTAACTCATTTCGCAAAACCTCGAAGCCAATCTAGTAAAGAAAAATTCAAAGCCAAACCCCCAAGAATCACCAACCACTTTTGTGCTCATGCCGAGCACTCCATACAACCACACATCTCTGCCATGGTCGCTGCCCTGACCAACAGCAAAATATATTTGGTCTAATGAGCGTGCACATATGAAAATGATTAATATGAGTTATATCCTTGTTAAAAACAGATTTTCGATAACTAGTGCGAAAACATGCGTGCGCACACCTCTAGTTACAAATGTGTGTCCGACACTAGTAAACCACCTTGAGATGAAACCCCTACTTGAACCACGAATGTAGGATCCTAATGTTGTACGCGGGTCGGACACAGAGGGCTTTACGCAAAGCAATTTCGTTAGTATAATTGTCTCCATTACCTTGTCCATCGGTGATCCTGGTGCAACTCTTTGATTACAGTTTCAGTCTTGTTCAGTTGTTTGATGATATCCAGTATACCGGGTCTTTTGAACCTATCATAATCCATGCAGCTCAGTGCTATTATTATGCATATGTTCACTTGTTGGCAATATGCTTGTAGTAGTTTGGAATTATGCCATTTTTCCTGGAACCTTTTCCTCCAGTTTTCATGTACCTATGGAATCAAAGTATAAAGCTAGGTTTGTTAAAATAATTATTGATCTTCTGATGAAGCGAAAGAGATAGCGATTTGTACTTGATCAAGAAAGTCTTGGTACTCCATCTCGGCACTTAAGGAATTGCCTCTAGGACCTGCAATTATCTTTATCATTACAACACCTAAACTGAATATGTCAAACTTCTTCGAGACGACCTGATGAGAATAGTATTCGGGCGGCACATACCCACTGAACATGGCAACACAAATACAACAGATATACAATGGTTAATTTTTTTTAACAATACAGTGGTTACGTTGTAAGCACATTTTAATTTACTGGAAAAGAAATTCACTAAACTTACATTGTTGCTGAAAGATTCTGTGAGATAACCATGGTTAGGTCTTTGCCAAAGAGCTTCGACGAACCAAAATCAGCAAGTTTCGGTACCATATTCTCATCTAGCAGTATGTTTTCAGGTTTTAGGTCCAAGTGGTAAATTGGTTCTTTGAATTCTTCGTGGAGGTATTTTAATCCTTCGCAAGTTCCCTTGATAATTTTGTAGCGCGTGTGCCATTCGAGTCCATCACATTCCACTGCGTATTTAATTGTAGAGTGTGAAGAAAATTATAATATACATATATATGCTAAATACTAAATACTAACTGGACAAGCCTCTCCCCATACCAGAAATATGCTCTTTAAGGTTCCCATTTTGCATATACTCAAAGCAGAGCGCTTTGTATATATCTTCAGCAAAAATGGTTTCTCCATTGTGCAGCATTGGCTTATGTCGTGTTTCGTAGCAGAAGCCAACTAACTGGATGATGTTGCGATGCTTGAGCCTCATCAGACTTTCAAACTCATGTTTGAATTCACCATTGTGTGTTCCTGTCGTGTTTTTATGGAGCACCTTCACAGCAACATATTTCCCGTCGCTATTCACCCCCTGTTCAAGATTTGAAAGAATATGCAAGTATCAAACTCTGTTTGGTTTGACACATTACACTGTTCATATCGTGTGTATGTGAACCGCTAGAAACCAAACATGCCATAAATGAATAACCTTGTAGACCGTTCCATATCCGCCTCGAGCAATTATCCGTTCAGGGGAGAAATTATCAGTGATGACTTCCAAATGTTCTATTGATATTCTCTTTGCATTTTCTAACTTGGTACCCAAGGTACTGTTTATGCTGAGAAAAATTGAAACCTCAAGTGTTAGAAATTTAATAGTATAACTTGCGCAGTTAATAGAGTAAATATTTTACGAAACTTCCCTAACATTCTTAGGTTAGCATTGCAGGGATCCATTTGATTGCGGAAGCGCACGAGTCGATACACACAGAGCATAGCATGCACATATAGGCAGTGAGGCACAAAAGGTAAAGCAAACAAGATCAAAGTATTCCTCGTAGAAGATGAAATAAGTGAGAAGCAGATCAGATTCAGATGTAAAAACGGCATCAGGATCTAGAAGGGGGGTTGAGCAGAACGTAGTACTAACCTGGACCTGGAGCTGGAGCTGGATCTACATCCGGAGGGCAGAGGAAGGTCTTTGCCCGTGGGTGCTCCGTCGGAGCCGCCGGGAGACGCCATGTCAACCGCCCATGTCCCTCACGGGAGGAAGGGGTGAAGTTCTGATGATGTGATCCAGCTTAGAGGCGTGACGTGGCTCACGCAGCCACAGTCAGTAACGAAGTAAACTCAACTGACGACCCAGTTGGCCAATTATTTGAGGGCGGAGACAGCGTGTTTCCTATACTACGCTCACTCCCTAGTTTTGTCGACCTTTCGCATAGAGCCGAAGCGAGAGAGCGAGCAGTTTCCATTTTTAAAATCTGTTCGCGTTTAAAGAAATTGAATTTCAAACAAAATTCCTTCTTCAATTTTTTTTCGGAATTTCAAGAAAGGTTCCATTTTTAAAAATTTCACAAATTAAAACAATTCTCAGGAATTTTTAAAATTTTTCGTGTTGAAAAATATGTCTTGATTTCAAAATATGTTCCTATTATTCAAAATTTGTGCACAAATTAAAAAATGTTCTTGTTTTTTTTTAAAATTCAATTGTTCACATTTTAAAAAAATGTTCACGTTTGTCAATAAAGGTTCAAAACAATCGACACATATTCAGACATGCCGCTGCTGTTAGTTCTTAAATGTTCGCGCTACATTAGTCACTAACACTCAGCACCTCCGGTGGCTAGCTACACACCTTCACCAACCAGGGAAGGGGGGTCATGAGTTTGATTCTTTGTATTTGGGATTTTAGACCGCTCACTATGGTCAATGCTTTTTTGAGGGGTCAATGGTGAAAGTATCCAACGACCGATGGGATGGGAAACGGCCCAAGCATAGGAAGAGTCCACAATGGCCCGTGACGATGGATGGTTTCACTTGGGAGTAACTAACCGGGTTTTACCCTTGGCTGGGTGTTCCAACGGGCACTTTCCTGGTGCGGGAGCAGCGCCACCAGTAGCTCCTATTGGTCGCTCACTGCATACAAATAGTAGCGTGACGGACGCCCATTTTTTTCGAAATTCTAAACAAATTTGGAAATTTCGGAACAATGTTTGAGGAAAATTAAAAGTGAAGAAAAAAAAAGGAAAAAAAAAAGATCATGACTGATATTTCCAAATTTGAGTGAGTGCCATCCTGCCCGCCTGCCCCCCCCCCCCCCCCCCCCAAACCCCTTTGTTTAATGGGCAATGGTAGACTTACGTAGATTAGTTACGAACATTTACGTAAAAACCAAGGTGGAGAATTATGATTCGTGTTTAGGGAAGGGAGGGCCCCACCCCCCTGAAAATCAGGGGGGGGGGGGAATGTTTAGATTAGTTTAGAAAGGTTACGTAGCTTTGCGTATGGCGTTCGTAGGTGTAGGATTATTGTTGTTTAATTCTTGCCCTCTTTCCTGCCTGCCCCCACCCTTTTGTTTAATTCTTGCTCTCTTTCCTGACCTGCTAGTGTTAAATAAAAAAAGAAAGTAAGTTCCCTGCCGCGAGATGATCCCATGACCATCTACTAAACTGGGGTTATGGCAAGAGTAAGAATTTGAATGACCAAAATAGAACGTGGATGGAAATGTTTAAGGCTTCCAGGTTACCAGAAGTATGTTTGAGATTTACTAAATGACAAATCCATATGTATTTGTATATTTATACATGATGGAATTTGGCATGTGAAGTGCAACAATGAATAAAGTATTATTAGAAAAAATTGGTTTCAGCATTCCAACATATGGATATGTGCACAATGTGGTGCATGCGTGTTCTTGTTAGTGCAATGCATGGACCGGGAACATAAAAAAGTCGACGTAATAGGCTAGTAGTAATTGAGCCATTAATTAACTTGATCGGAAGTAAGACCAGGTGGACCATATTGGAGGTAATTATGCAGTGAGGTATGTACATATACATATTTGTCTTGGCGTGATGACTAACATGCTTAAATCTCCGAGGTTCATAAGGGTAAATTAATGGCAAAAAGGCTAGTGTTCAACCATACCCTCCACTGGCTTGTTCCTTGGAATCGATTTATGCGCAAAAAAGAACTTCAAACATTAACTAAATCGTGGATAGATCACATGTTCAAGCACATCCATTGGGGACATATGCAGGTTGGGAGGGAAAGAGTGTTGTTTACCCCGGTCATTGTTGTAGCACTCACGCCGAGCCTTTGAAATCAAGAATAAACCAAACACTCAAATACCTAGCAGGAGTGAAGTTTTACACAAGAAGAATTTGAGCACAGGAAACGCCAACAATATAGGTGGTATTGGTATTTGCCTATTTGGCACCTCTTTAGGTAGAGAATCCTGTAGTGTAACATTATCTGGTAGCTGTCATCCGATTTCTTTGAACCCATAGGCATCTGCTTCCTTTCTTCCTCATCATCAAGCAGTAGTTGAGTAATAGGAATAACTGCTGCTTGCAACTTTCCTCTTTCTTTCTTTTGTGTGTGTAAAATATCGATTCATATGTATCAACTGTTATATCATAGAGGAAATATGCAATTCTAGAAGTTCATGGTTTCTCCTCAGGGTGTCTAACCAAAAGAGATCACTCTACAAAAGTTCTCCAAAAACTACTATTAGAAGGAAAATATGAAGAAAGAATCCTTTCCATGATGGTATATATGTGTATGTATAAAACTACAACTATACACTTTTTATTCTTGTATTTTACTATCTACTACCATGCAATCTGTTGTCGTTTGTTATCTCTGGTGATATATTATTGTATATAACAGTAAAATGTGCCTCTGGAATTCAGCGAAGATTTACAGATAGATAATTCCAGGCCCACACTAAAGGACACTTTCAGTGTGATTTAGATGGATAATTATAATTTGTTAGCTCGAATAATTGATTTATTCTTACATGATATTCTACAAATAATAATATTTTTTATTACCTACAAAGGAATATATATTGTGATAGTTAAGGGAATATCAATCCACACACTGAGTATACCTCAACTGATTAGTTCATTGAAATATGCCCACCAGGGTTCTTATGATCCCTTCAATTACAAGGTGCTTGTGATAACTTCGATAATGTCAAGATATGCATGCTCAATCTATCGAAGATGCTTATATGAGTAGAATGCGGGTATGCTTATCTAAATTGTCCGACCCCGGTGCCGACGATGCATGTGCGTGTCTTGACCCTCTTGAGGGCACCATCATGGCCCCCTCCCCTCACCAGGGCTCCGAGTGAAACTCCTTCACCGTATCTTCCATCTCAGCAGCGGTGTGTAGCGTCGACACCCTTTTGGTGGCGCCGTCGTGGAGCTCAGGTACCCTCTGGCCATGACATGTCGTCATCAGAGGGCTAGCTTGGATCTATCTCAAAGCTCCTTTGGCTCTGACGTGGGACTGTCTCGATTGCTTCTTGTCTTTTACACGTGACTTTGGTGTCTCCACTCTCGGTCCTCATTGTCCGCAGGCAGGAGAGGCGCTCCATGGGCCGGAGTGAGAGGGCAACCGACCCTCTCCGGCGACAACTTGATGTATGTGTTGACTCAATGTCCGATGGTTTCTCAAGGAGACGTGGTTTCTTTTCTGGTGAGTAATCTCGGGTGCCTCTTGATTGGGTGTGACTATTTATGAACTTTTGTTTTACCTTTGATCTACTTTGTAAGAGCGTTCATTCATCACCTTGTATCGGTTCGGTCGTGTTGCTTTATGCAACGAAAGCATATTTCAAGATTACGTGTTGCATATTCCATTTTGCTTTCGAGGGCCGTAAAATCGAGAGGGCCGAGATGCTATGCATGCGTTGCAATTGGCATGTCGAAGCCCGCGGCCCAGTGGCTTAATTCACGGCGCTTGGCACGTACCCTCTTCAAAAGTGGGTGAGTATTTTCAGCCGTGTGGTTCGTCAGGGAAGTTGAAACCCTACCTACCCTAGCAATGGCGGCGGCGGCCAACTGGGTTCCCATGGGCGACGGCCTCCGCCTGGAGACGGCGAGGGCGGTGGCCAAGGCGCACGGCGTTCCCCTCGACGTGGTGCTCAAGGGCTGCTACGTGGACGCGGTGGACGGGCCGGACGGCTTCCCGGATCTCCACGGCGTGGAGGACCACGTCACGGTCACCAATCAGGCCGACGGGCGGCATCTCATCAAGTTCGCCAACTACGATGCCTTCGAAGCAGCCTGCGAGGCGCCGACGGCCCCGGGACAGCAGGAGGAGCAGGACGACGCCAGGCTCACCGTGGTCATCATGCCCTACGCCGACCACGACTCGTGCGACAAGCTCCAGGATCTGGCGGCGTATCCCGAGTTTGGGTACGCCAAGATCGACGTAGCCAACTACGACATGCTGCTGTGGAAGAAGAGAGACATGGCCGCCCTCAACGAGGAAGCGGACAAGTGCCGCCAGCTCGGCACCGAGATGGAGATGATGGTGAGAAGGCTCCTTCCGGCGGACAAGTGGCGCCGGCTGGGGACGGGGAGCGGCGACGGCAAGATCGCCAGGGAAAGGCTGCTGAAATCGCACCTCGACGCCAGGCGGTATGGGGACGCGCACGAGCTGCTCCTGCTGCTCGACAAGGGGAAGCACGACGCCTTCTTCGGAGTGGCCGGGTGCTACGACCCGTGCCGCCCCGGTGACAACGCTGCTTCGGGTGATCGTGCCGCCGCAGAGAAACAGGCGACCGCCGATCTCCTCGAGCGCTACAAAGAGGAGCTAGACGAAAGATATGGTGCTCACCCACTACACCCGTATCCCGAGCGCGCAGATATCCTCAAGATGGAGGCCCGGAACAAGCTCAGAAGGGAATTGGCCAACGCGCGCAGGGAGGTTCAAGACATTGTTGAGACTGCAACACGAGAGATCGAGCGTATAGCTGACCAACTCGAAGCCATGGGGGTCGAGCCTAGACTTCTTGGCTGCGGCATATGATCGATACATGCAGCTCACACCCCATTGCAGTCCCAGATAGTAAGAGGAATAAAAGGAAGCTGTTTGTCGGTCAGAAATGCTCTGCGTTTAGTTATATATTAAACTTTCTCTTTTGAATTGAATTGTCATTATATGCATTTGTCATCTCTATGTGGAAATTTTGATATCCTTGTATCGCTTAATTGTCTGCGAATTAGTCTGATATCATTAGTCATGTGTAAGGTGAAGATAACATTAATCACATCTATTCTAGTCATCTGCAAGTGTTATATATCTCATCATATATACTCTCACGTGCAACTGATGCATACATAAATACATACATACACTCATGTATAAGTCTGTACACTCTCTTTTGTTACCGGTGCTCCTGCTTGGTTTCCAAGCAACGCACACAACACAGACCCTAGATTCCACATTATCTCCAAATTTTATAGACTTATAATACTCTTGTGCCTGCCAAGCATCTTCTACGAGCACAGCTCCAAATTAACACCAAACCACCTGACTGGCTCAGTTGCGACCACAAATAGTTCCACACCACCTGCCTTGCTTGGTTGCAATCATAATATCATTAATACATGACGATATTTTTCAAGGTCCAGAAACTCATGAGCAAACTCTCGGCCAACTCGGACATCATATAACCACTTTGGGTTTTCCTTCGATCGAGCTTGCTTAAGACCAAATGGGTCGATCGTCATGGATTTGAGTGACCGTGCGTTCTCGAGAATATAGAGTGCAAGCTCAATTTGGCCATTAAATCGAAATCATATGTGAATGTCTCTAACTTAACCCTACGGACTAAATTCCCTTGCTTATATAGGCACCGGTGGCACCTATGGTTACATGCATGTGGGTTGGTTACGTCTAGGGATAAATATGTCTTGAGTGTGCGCCAAGTCTTTGGAGAATTTCATCTTGAGTATGCTTAGGGGCATGGTAAGCATGGCCCATTCGTCGGTTGTCTAGGGGTCCTCTAGTCCACGACACTGTTAATCTGGTCACCGGCACTGGACCTCATAAGTCATAACAACAATTCCTCGCGCCGACCCTGCAAATCGCCGGTCCAAAAGTCTAATCATAGAAACATAAGAGGAAACAAGGGCAATGACACTGCAACTAATAAAACCAAGTTAACCTTCTCATTCTCGTTGTTGTAACGGACATACATTACAGTGCAGACCTCGCACACGTGGAGGAGGAAACCAGGCTGCCCCAGCCAGCTCGTGGAGCTGCACGAAGTTTCTCTTCTTGTTGACACAAGCTATTTCATTTGTCACAGCTTAATTTAGTGTCACTGATCCTGTTGCCGTGGTTTCACATCTATAGGTGCTTGGAAGTTGGAACAAGTAAAAAGTTCAGTCGGAATTATTGAGAGAGAATCCTTCATTCATGATGACTTTGCTGTATTTGTTTGTCTCGTGGCAAATCTAATTTCTAAACAAGTATTCTTCTCTGTATGTTAGTTCTAAACTTCTAATAGATAACTCACACACGATTTTGCTTCCGAATTGTGAAGTACAAAAAAAAGACTACTCTAAAGATGGACCTAAAAGACGGAAGGAACGATCTGGCTCATGTGTGCGCGAGGCAAGCATGGTGTCTAGGTGTGTGTCGTCTCCATCCACGCACGGGCGACGGATTCATATGTACCGGGCAACAGTAGAATGTCTCTGGATACCGCCAAGATCTAAATCCATGAACATATATAATCAGTTTTTGATTTTCCACCGCACTCATCCTCATACGATTCCATGAAATTCAGTGTACAATGTTTCGCTAATTACGCGCTATAGCGCGATATAGCAACCTAATAGTATATTTTAAGGGCCATGCTATTTTGTCATATAGCATGCTATTTTTTCATTGTCAATTAGTCCTAGAGTGACGGCCAACAAGCTTCATATCCCAAACTGGAGCAATAAATTGTACTCCTGCTGCATCACATAAATTCAAGACCAAGCAGTAGAGTCCAGGCTACAAACTACAACCCACACGAATGATTAGTCCCTTCCTGAATCCTGATCTAGCTTCAGCTGTTCATTAACAATGCTCTCACAGAATCACAGACGGAATCCACACCACACACACGCACATGCTGCAGGTTAATCAGAGGTGTTGTCGATGATGCAGTCAGATGCGAGTCATGCCGATGCCGCCACCGTTGATGATGGGCGTTGTGTAGCACAGGACACATACGCCCGGCTAACGAACTATTCTTTGCTTTGGAAATCTATATAAGTGGATGCAAGACGAGAGGAAGGATAGGATACGGTTTGGTGATTCACTAGGAGAACGTAGGAGGGCATTAGAGAGCAGGCTTGATCTGACCGCAATGTCTGCCAGACACGACAACAACCGCATGGCACCAAAATCACACTTAAGAGAGGGGAACAGCAACGGAGGTAACAGATCGAAATCCAGTTCTTCAACAACTTGAACGAACAAACTATATGCGCTGATGCTGCCAATCAATGATTATTATGGACGACCTTGACTAAAAGGTTGGTAAATCTTTTCCAAGAACAAAGAATGTGATGATTATTCTTCGACGGTCTTAACTAAACCGTGTCAAACATGATAGCAAACAAAATTTGGGGAATAAAAAAGAGACAGAAAAAGCATGAGGTGGTGCTAAATCAGATATGACCGCAAACTGCTTTAGTGTAGTCTGATGTCGACGACTTGCCACCAAGATCAGCGGTCCTGTACTTGCCGTCGGCGATGGTGCGGAGGATGGCGTTGTGGATGCGGTCTGCCTGGTCATTGAAACGCAGGTGGCGGAGCATCATGACAGCACTCAGCATAAGAGCAGTAGGGTTTGCAAGGTTCTTGCCGGAGATATCAGGGGCAGAGCCATGAACAGCCTCTGCCAGACAAATGCCGCCTTCACCAATGTTGCAGCTGGGAGTCAACCCCAGGCCTCCGATCAAACCAGCGGACAGATCACTGATAATGTCGCCGTACAGATTCGGCATCACCAGCACATCATACGTGCCAGGGTCCTTGACGAGCTCCATGCAGCAGTTGTCGATGACGACCTCCTCGTACTTGATCTCAGGGTACTTGGCGGCAACCTCGCGGCAGCACTGGAGGAAAAGCCCGTCTGTCTTCCTCATGATGTTAGCCTTGTGGATCGCGGAGACCCTCTCCCTGCCGTTGGCCTTGGCGTAGTGGAAGGCGTACTCCGCGACCCTCAGGCTCGCCTGGCGGGTGATGATCTTCAGGCTTTCAACGACGCCCTTCACGACCTGATGCTCGAGGCCGCTGTACTCCCCTTCAGTGTTTTCACGGATTGTCACCAGGTTCACATCATCGTATCTGGTCTTGTACCCCGGGAGGCTGTTGCAAGGCCTGACATTGGCGTAGAGCCCAAGCTCCTTCCTCAGCGTGAGATTCAGCGAACGGTGGCCTTTTCCGATGGGTGTGGCCATGGGGCCTTTCAAGCCAACTTTGTTCCTGCGCACCGACTCCAGGCTTTCCCATGTCAAGAAGCTCTGTGTTCTGGGATCAACCTCCGTGCCCACATAATGCTCTTCCCATTCAATTGGCACGCCTGCAACGTTGATCACCTGCTTCACCGACTCGGCGATCTCCGGCCCGATGCCATCGCCGGGAAAGAGGGTCGCGCGGATGGCCTCCGTGGACGTGGAGAAGGAGGACGCCCCGACGCACCGGCCCGTCGCCCGCGGCAGAACGACCCCCTGAAGCAGCCTCCGCATTGCCATGCCTCCTATCCACGGAACGACTCTGAAACAGGCAAACAAGCAAAAACAACAATCAAACGACCTAGCTAGACTCCAGATTTCTAGGCGAATTTCCACATACTCGATCGAACTGGATAGAATAAACGCGCATCATGCATGCATCGATAATCATCGACCGATCTATCGATCGGCTAATAGGGCACGGAAGACCACGCCCCATGGTCCCCGATCGGAACCGCGGAAAAAATAATTCGTTCTATTTTTGCCAAGGAAACAGTGACATTGAGAGGAGGGAGGCCGGATCGAGGGAAAGCGACGGTGAGGAACGTACCGGAAGGAGATTCGCGGCGAGTGTCAACGGCGGCGGAGGCGGATGGGATCCTGCTCCTGCGGCCGACGATGAGAGGGAGGGAGGGAAGGGATGAGAGAGACGGCTAGGGTTATTTATGGATGGCTACAACAGATAAATCTTCTCGACTCATGTTTTTTTTTTTGAGGGAAACGACTCATGTTTTTGTCCAAAACACTTGGGCATGTTTTTGTCCAAGTGCGTTTCATCGTGATCATGTTTTTTTAGGCAATCCAACGTGATCGTGTAAGCCTATCAAACTGGGCTTTTAGGTCAAGAGATACAACCCACAAACACAAAGACGGCCCTAAGCAAAAGAGAAATGTTTCCTAGGCAACTAGTTGAGGAGGGCTCCTTCGGGAGCCACCCAACAATCACTTGGGAGTGGGCCCTGGGCGCTCCCTCCGGATTTTATTTTATTTACATTTTTCCGCACGCGGTTTTGGCTTTTTAGATGGTTTTTCGGGGTTTTCGGCTTTTTGTTTTTTCACCGGTCTTTCTTAGCTTCTTGAAAAAAAATTGCGCGAAAAAACGCATTTTTCCCTTCGGGAGCCATGGATTTGCTTCCGCGAGAAGCAAGCTCGAAAAGGGAAAAAACGTGCTCCTTTTGAAGCGCACATGAGGATCCACCTAGGATTCAAACCTAGGTCTCCTAGGTGAGTAGTAGCAAAGCTAACCACTGGGTAAGCACCACATTCGTGTTGAATACTAGGGCACAACCTGCTTATAGGGAAAAAGAGCTAGTCTTTCATCATTTTTTCAGGTTTTTTGTTGTTTGTTTTCCTATGTTTTTCATCGGGTTTTCTTCGTTTCTTTCCCCATTTTTACTGTTTTTTCTTTCCTTTCTCCATTTTCTTCTGTTTTATTCGGTTTTCATCGGGTTTTTTCATTTCGTGTATCTTTTCTTTTTCTATTACGTTTCTCTGTTATTTCTTAATTTTTCTTTGGTTCTATTTTCCATTTTATTTTTTATTTGGTTTAATCTTGTTTCTTTTTCTGTCTTAATTTTTTTGTTTTCATTCTACATTGTTTGTATAAGTCAAAATCATTTTTAATATATGGTCAATATTTTTTCTATACACATTCAATATTTTTCAAATATTTGTTCAAAAATTTTCAAATGTGTTTTTGTAGAGTATTTTATGTATATATTTAATATTTTAAAGTATAAACGAAAGTGCAGAAATAAAGCAAAAAACAAAAACAGAAAAACAGAAAAAAGAGGTTGTGGCCTGCCATGCATGCGGGCCAGCCCATCTCGCTCGTCCCTTCAACGAGTCTAAAGCCGGACTCGCTGAAGGCGAGATATAGGGCACCCCCTTTATCCTTCCTCTCTATTGTCTCTCCCGGATGCTCCTCTTCCCAGAAGTTGTTTCATCTCCAAATCCGACGAAGCACTACAACCTCCAAGTAGCACGACCCCGCACCCTCTCCGTGGACCATTGTGCTACAACACCACCATCTACTGCAAGCCATTGTTGAAAATCGTCGTCGCCGCCGCCATAGCCGCGCCTGCAAAGGGGTGATGTGAGTGATGCAGCCGAACGAGACCAACCGGGTGTTGCGAATGCTGCGTCGGCCGGGACTTGCCGAATGGATGTTGCATGGGAGGCAACCGCAATAGGGTCATGTTGTTACAAGGTGCACAATGGTAAGTTTGCAAACATGGATCCTATTGCGGTTGCGTCCATGTTGCAAAGATAGTAGAAGGTTCGAACTGGATCGCGACAACGGTCATAATGCAAAGGGCTGACTAAAGCACAACAAGGGTCGTGTTGCAAAGCGCCAAGCGCAACATGATTGTTGTTGCAAAAGGCTGGCGGAGATCGGAGGCTGCTGAGCTTGCCATCCAACGGCTCCCGAGGTGGCGGATCCTATCTAAACATCATGTGGCCGAAACGTAATGCACGTAGTGCGGCCCTAAACAAAACGAAAGATTCCTATCCCTCAAAATTCTAGCCAGTTACGCAACTAAATCACCGTTGAGTCAGTATATGTTTCGTTGAGCGTTGGCAATGGACAACACATTAAGTCATTCAGCCACTAGAGTACCTATAGATACATGTAAGGCTTCTATTGTTCACATGATTTGAAAACACACATGAATAGGGAACACAAATAAATATGATGTCATGACACTTAGAATCCTAAGGTAATTAGTAATTAAAGTTGTTTGGTTGCACCGTAGAAAAAATACCTGAATTTTCTATAGGAAATACAGTATGTGACTAGCATAGTTGTCATTACAAAGGAATTTATCCAATATGTCTACTCTCACTAGGAATCCTATAAAATTTAAGCGTAGGAAAGTGTTCCATAGTAATTCTGGAGGATCTATTCCTTTGAACAAGGTGGACTATATAGAAAAAGGATATTATAAGGATTATAGTGCTACAAAACTCCTTTGAATGAACCAAAGAGGGCCGTAAGGGACTAACCTCGTGAATCATCTCAACAGTAGACCCTTTGGTACAACGAAGCTTGAAAATCGTGTCAAACATATCGTATTTTTTCCCTAAATGACCTTATTTTGGACTTAATCGCATCTGTGCCCCCGCGGCAATCTTATTTGTCTGACTGGCCCCTTGGAGAAATGACTATCAGCTAGTCGCGTCACATACATGCACAAAGGCTAAACGGCTTGCTGTCTTTGACTGTCAACATTTAACGATCATGATGCAAAGGGCTGACTAAAGCACAACAAGGGTCGTGTTGCAAAGCACCGAGCGCAACATGATTGTTGTTGCAAAAGGCCGGCGGAGATCGGAGGCTGGTGAGCTCGCCATCCAACGGCTGCCGAGGTGGCGGATCCTATCTAAACATCATGTGGCTGACACGTAATGCACGTAGTGCGGCCCTAAACAAAACGAAAGATTTGTTGGAAATATGCCCTAGAGGCAATAATAAAATGATTATTATATTTCCTTGTTCATGATAATTGTCTATTATTCATGCTATAATTGTATTATCCCGAAATCGTAATACATGTGTGAATACATAGACCACAATGTGTCCCTAGTGAGCCTCTAGTTGACTAGCTCGTTGATCAACAGATAGTCAAGGTTTCCTGGCTATGGACATGGGGATGCCATTGATAACGGGATCACATCATTAGGAGAATGATGTGATAGACAAGACCCAATCTTAAGCTTAGCTCAAAGATCGTGTAGTTCGTTTGCTATAGCTTTTCTGAATGTCAAGTATCATTTCCTTAGACCATGAGATTGTGCAACTCCCGGATACCGTAGGAGTGCTTTGGGTGTACTAAACGTCACAACGTAACTTGGTGACTATAAAGGTACATTACAGGTGTCTCCGAAAGTGTCTGTTGGGTTGGCACGAATCGAGACTGGGATTTGTCACTCCGTATGACGGAGAGGTATCTCTGGGCCCACTCGGTAATGCATCATCACAATGAGCTCAATGTGATCAAGTGGTTGATCACGGGATCATGCATTACGGTACGAGTAAAGTGACTTGTTGGTAACGAGACTGAACAAGGTATTGGGATACCGACGATCGAGTCTTGGGCAAGTAACGTACCGATTGACAAAGGGAATTGTATACGGTGTTGCTTGAATCCTCGACATCGTGGTTCATCCGATGAGATCATCAAGGAGCATGTGGGAGCCAACATGGGTATCCAGATACCGCTGTTGGTTATTGGCCGAAGAGCCGTCTCGGTCATGTCTACGTGTCTCCCGAACCCGTAGGGTCTACACACTTAAGGTTCGGTGACGCTAGGGTTGTAGAGATATGAGTATGCAGTAATCCGAAAGTTGTTCGGAGTCCCGGATGAGATCCTGGACGTCACGAGGAGTTCCGGAATGGTCTGAGGGTGAAGAATTATATATAGGAAGTGTATTTTCGGCCATCGGGAAAGATTCAGGGTCACCGGTATTGTACCAGGACCACCGGATGGGTCCCGGGGGTCCACCGGGTGGGGCCACCCATGCCGGAGGGCTCCATGGGCTGAAGTGGGGAGGGGAACCAGCCCATAGTGGGCTGGTGCGCCCCCTCCTTGGGCCCCCCTGCGCCTAGGGTTGGAAACTCTAGGGTGGGGGCGCCTCCACTTGCCTTGGGGGGCACTCCACCCCCTTGGCCACCGCCCCCCTTTGGGAGATCCCATCTCCAGGGCCGGCGCCCCCCTAGGGGGCCTATATAAAGGGGGGAGGGCAGCCGCACCTGAAGCCTTGGCGCCTCCCTCTCCCCTGCTACACCTCTGCCTCTCGCAGAAGCTCGGCGAAGCCCTGCTGCGATCATTGCTGCATCCACCACCACGCCGTCGTGCTGCTGGATCTTCATCAAACTCTCCTTCCCCCTTGCTGGATCAAGAAGGAGGGGACGTCATCCGCTCCGTACGTGTGTTGAACGCGGAGGTGCCGTCCGTTCGGCACTTGGTCATCGGTGATTTGGATCACGGCGAGTACGACTCCATCATCCTCGTTCTCTTGAACGCTTCCGCTCGCGATCTACAAGGGTATGTAGATGCACTCTCCTCTCGTTGCTAGTTGACTCCATAGATTGATCTTGGTGAAACGTAGGAATTTTTTTTGTTTTCTGCAATGTTCCCCAACAAGATTCCCATTCCTCAAAATTCTAGCCAGATACGCAACTAAATCGCCGTTGAGTCAGTATAGGTTTCATTGAGCGTTGGCAATGGACAACACATTAAGTCATTCAGTCACTAGAGTACCTGCAGACACATGTAAGGCTTCTATTGTTCACATGATATGAATACACACATGAATAGGGAACACAAATAAATACGATGTCATGACACTTAGAATCCTAAGGTAATCAGTAATTAAAGTTGTTTGGTTGCACCATAGAAAAAATACATGAATTTTCTATATGTGACTGTCATAGTTGTCATAACAAAGGAATTTATCCAATATGTCTACTCTCACTAGGAATCCTATAAAATTTAAGCGTAGGAAAGTGTTCCATAGTAATCTGGATGATCTGTTCCTTTGAACAAAGTGGACTATATAGAAAAAGGATCTTATAAGGATTATAATGCTACGAAACTCCTTTGAATGAACCAAAGAGGGACTAACCTCGTGAATCATCTCAACGGTAGACCCTTTGGTACAACGAAGCTTGAAAATCGTGTCAAACATATCGTATTATTTTTCCTAAATGGCGTTATTTTGGACTTAATCGCATCTGTGCCCCCACGGCAATCTTATTTGTCTGACTGGCCCCTTGGAGAAATGACTATCAGCTAGTCGCGTCACATACATGCACAAAGGCTAAACGGCTTGCTGTCTTTGACTGTCAACGTTCAACGGACGTCGTTCCGCCCACTGCGTGGCACCTCCGAGACACGTCCTTCCGTTCTCCGCCACAACGTTGTCGCCACTAACATTGTACGCCATAGCTTTGTTAGCCACGATCGAATCCTGTTGTTGCCACCAACTGTGTCAAGCGCACTAGCATCACCTGAGGGACCTGTAACGCGGCATACCAATGGCCATATCGTCGAGAGACCTAACGACATACCACATACGAGAAGACATGTTAGTTTGGTTTCTGACACCAGACAAGGTGTCATGACAGATTAGGTAACGTGTCAAATAGTACATCGTCTTTGGTCGCCACTCACGAAGATCGCTAGTCTTGTTCCTACTCTTCGAACGGCCTACCACCAGTCGTCTCAGGAGCAACACGACGTCCTACACAAAGTCATGACAACAACTTTTGTTTCCTGCTGCACAGAGCTCTCGAATGGGCTTTTTTTATGGGTTGTCACCCCTCGCATCGCACTGCTAGCTGTTGGGCCAAGCGGTTTCCCAGGACGCTCAAGTGACCCACGCGTGGCACTCAACTGCATGCCTAAGGGAGCGCAGGAGAAAATTGTTGATGACCAAACCCTTTTCATACGCCACCCCCATCTCCTCTCTCACACTACTCTCTCCCCTCTCTGACCACCCCTCTCCCCTCTCTGACTACCCATCTCTTTTGTAGCGATGGTCCTGGATGCCCCAACTCGATCCTAGCCACCGCACTCGAGCCACCGCCGCCGACAACCGCTAGCTGGTTCTCCCGCCTTGAGGGGTGCAGCCCTGACGAGCTACAGAGGCGGACAATGGACTTTGTCCCCATCTGCGGTAGGCATCCACCCTCATCAGCTGAGGGTCCGTCGAGGGAGGCGTCGGTCGCGCTGGCTGCGAGTGAAACTTTCGCAGACGATGATGCTTGTTTCATCACAGGGCTGAGGGTCCGCAACATCCGCCTCGCCAATCCAGTTCTCTCTAGCGTCATCTGTCGTTGCCGACAGTTCCATGATACGTGTTAGGACCTCCGTGTCAATGACAAGGACGAGCGATTTAATGCCTTCTTAACCGCCCGGGTTTGCCTCAGCTCCATCTGCTCTCACTCCTCCTGCTCTAGTGGCGGTGAACAATGTAAGTGACTACTGTTTTTTGATTTATTATGATCCATATTAGCGGTTCATGTTTCTGATTGATGTTCCTGTTTCGGTTAGAAGTTGTAGCGTTGGATATATGTTCGAGGCTAGTTGCATAGAAATTTTATGTATATATTGTGCATGTGGATTGACAACAATCTACCGTGATTGGAAGTACTGATTGTTCAGGGCTAGTATCATGGAAATGTTCTTCTATATATTGTGCGTGTGTATGAACACAAATACTGTAGTATCATACTAATTTTGTTGGGGGTCGTAGCAGAAATTTAAAATTTTCTCCGCATCACCAAGATCAATATCTGGAGTAATCTAACAACGAGGGGAAGGAGAGTGCATCTACATACCCTTGTAGATCGCTAAGCGGAAGCGTTGCAAGAACGCGGATGAAGGAGTCGTACTCGTAGCGATTCAGATCGCGGTTGATTCCGATCTAAGCGCCGAACAACGGCGCCTCCGCGTTCAACACACGTGCAGCCCGGTGACGTCTCCTACGCCTTGATCCAGCAAGGGGAGAAGGAGAAGTTGGGGAAGACTCCGTTCAGCAGCAGCACGACGGCGTGGTGGTGGTGGAGGAGCGCGGGACTCCAGCAGGGCTTCGCCAAGCACTACGAGAGACGAGGAGGGAGAGAGGTAGGGCTGCGCCAACAGGGGAAGAACTTCGTGTGTTAGGCTGCCCCTTTGCCTCCACTATATATAGGGGGAGAGGGAGGGCTGCGCCCCCACCTAGGGTTCCCACCCCAAGGGGTGCGGCAGCCCTAGATCCCATCTAGGGTGGCGGCCGCAAGGGGGAGAGGGGGAGGCGCACCTGGGGTGGGCCTTAGGGCCCATCTGCCCTAGGGTTTGCGCCTTCCCCTCTAGGAGGCGCCTTGGGCCTTGGTGGGAGGTGCCCCAGCCCACCTAGGGGCTGGTCCCTTCCCACTATTGGCCCATGTAGGCCTCCGGGGCCCGTGGCCCCTCCCGGTGGACCCCCGGACCCCTCCGTTGGTCCCAGTACACTACCGGTGATGCCCGGAACACTTCCGGTGGCCAAAACTATACTTCCTATATATCAATCTTTACCTCCGGACCATTCCGGAACTCCTCGTGACGTTTGGGATCTCATCCGGGACTCCGAACAACATTTGGTAACCGCATACATACTTTCCCTATAACCCTAGCGTCATCGAATCTTAAGTGTGTAGACCCTACGGGTTCGTGAGTCATGTAGACATGGCCGAGACAACTCTCTGGTCAATAACCAACAGCTGGATCTGGATACCCATATTGGCTCCCACATGCTCCACGATGATCTCATCGGATGAACCACGATGTCAAGGATTCAATCAATCCCGTATACAATTCCCTTTGTCTATCGGTACGATACTTGCCCGAGATTCGATCATCGGTATCCTGATACCTTGTTCAATCTCGTTACCAGCAAGTCTCTTTACTCGTTCCGTAACACATCATCCCGTGATCAACTCCTTGGTCACATTGTGCACATTATGACGATGTCCTATCGAGTGGGCCCAGAGATACCTCTCTGTTACACGGAGTGACAAATCCTAGTCTCGATTCGTGCCAACCCAACAGACACTTTCAGAGATACCCGTAGTGTATCTTTATAGCCACCCAGTTACGTTGTGACGTTTGGCACACCCAAAGCACTCCTACGGTATCCGGAAGTTGCACAATCTCATGGTCTAAGGAAATGATACTTGACATTAGAAAAGCTTTAGCATACGAACTGCATGATCTTTGTGCTAGGCTTAGGATTGGGTCTTATCCATCACATCATTCGCCTAATGATGTGATCCCGTTATCAACGACATCCAATATCCATGGTTAGGAAACCGTAACCATCTATTGATCAACGAGCTAGTCAACTAGAGGCTTACTAGGGACATGGTGTTGTCTATGTATCCACACATGTATCTGAGTTTCCTATCGATACAATTCTAGCATGGATAATAAACGATTATCATGAACAATGAAATATATAATAATAACTAATTTATTATTGCCTCCATGGCATATTTCCAACAGTCTCCCACTTGCACTAGAGTTAATAATCTAGTTCACATCGCCATGTGATTAACACTCATAGGTCACATCGCCATGTGACCAACATCCAAAGAGTTTACTAGAGTCACAAATCTAGTTCACATCACTATGTGATTAACACTCAATGAGTTGTGGGTTTGATCATGTTATGCTTGTGAGAGAGGTTGTAGTCAACGGGTCTTGCCATATTCAGATCCCTATGTGTTTCACAAAACTTTATGTCATATCATAGATGCTTCTACCACGTTCCACTTGGAGCTATTCCAAATTGTTGCTCCATTATACGTATCCGGTATCTCTACTCAGAGCTATCCGGATAGGTGCTAAGCTTTCATCGACGTAACTCTTTACATCGAACTCTTTATCACCTCCATAACCGAGAAACATTTCCTTATTCCTCTAAGGATAATTTTGACCGCTATCTGGTGATCCACTCCTAGATCACCTTTGTACCCTCTTGCCAGACATGTGGCAAGGCACACATCTGGTGCGGTACTCAGCATGACATACTGTATAGAGCATATGACAAAAGCATAGGGGAAGACCTTCGTCCTTCCTCTTTCTTCTGCCGCGGTCAATCTTCGAGTCTTACTCAACTTCACACCTTACAACTCAGGCAAGAACCCCTTCTTTGACTGATCTATTTTGAACTCCTTCAAAAACATGTCATGGTGTGCGTTCTTTGTGTTGGGGAACGTGGCAGAAATTCAAAATTTTCTATGCATCACCAAGATCAATCTATGGAGTAATCTAGCAACGAGGGAAGGAGAGTGCATCTACATACCCTTGTAGATCGCTAAGCGGAAGCGTTCAAGTGAACGGGGTTGATGGAGTCGTACTCGTCGTGATCCAAATCACCGGAGATCCTAGTGCCGAACGGACGGCACCTCCGCGTTCAACACACGTACAGCCCGACGATGTCTCCCATGCCTTGATCTAGCAAGGAGAGAGGGAGAGGTTGAGGAAGACTCCATCCAGCAGCAGCACAACGGCGTGGTGGTGGTGGAGGAGTGTGGCAATCCTGCAGGGCTTCGCCAAGCACCACGGGAGAGGAGAAGGACTTGGGAGAGGGGAGGGGCTGCACCAGAACATTGGTATGGCTGCCCTCCCACCCCCACATATATATAGGGGCAAGGGAGAGGGGGGGGGGGGAGGCGCAGCCTTGGCCTTTCCTCCAAGGAAGCGTGCGGCTAGGAGGAGTCCCTCCTCCCCAAGGCACCTCGAAGGTGCCTTCCCCCTTAGGACTCTTCCTATCCCTCATATCTTGGTGCATGGGCCTCTTGGGGCTGGTGCCCTTGGCCCATATAGGCCAAGGCGCACCCCCTATAGCCCATGTGGCCCCCGGGGCAGGTGGCCCCACCCGGTGGGCCCCTGGGACCCTTCCGGTGGTCCCGGTACAATACCGATGACCCCGAAACTTGTCCCGATGGCCGAAATAGGACTTCCTATATACAAATCTTTACCTCCGGACCATTCCGGAACTCCTCGTGACGTCCGGGATCTCATCCGGGACTCCGAACAACATTCGGTAACCACATACAAACTTCCTTTATAACCCTAGCGTCATCGAACCTTAAGTGTGTAGACCCTACGGGTTCGGGAGACATGCAGACATGACCGAGACATTCTCCGGTCAATAACCAACAGCGGGATCTGGATACCCATGTTGGCTCCCACATGTTCCACGATGATCTCATCGGATGAACCACGATGTCAAGGACTTAATCAATCCCGTATACAATTCCCTTTGTCCATCTGTACGATACTTGCCCGAGATTCGATCGTCGGTATCCCGATACCTTGTTCAATCTCGTTACCGACAAGTCTCTTTTACTCGCCGTAACACATCATCCCGTGATCAACTCCTTGATCACATTGTGCACATTATGCTGATGTTCTACCGAGTGGGCCCAGAGATACCTCTCCGTCACACGGAGTGACAAATCCCAGTCTCGATTCGTGCCAACCCAACAGATACTTTTGGAGATACCCGTAGTGTACCTTTATAGCCACCCAGTTACGTTGTGACGTTTGGCACACCCAAAGCACTCCTACGGTATCCGGGAGTTGCACAATCTCATGGTCTAAGGAAATGATACTTGACATTAGAAAAAAGCTTTAGCATATGAACTACACGATCTAGTGCTATGCTTAGGATTGGGTCTTGTCCATCACATCATTCTCCTAATGATGTGATCCCGTTATCAACGACATCCAATGTCCATGGTCAGGAAACCGTAACCATCTATTGATCAACGAGCTAGTCAACTAGAGGCTTACTAGGGACATGGTGTTGTCTTATGTATCCACACATGTATCTGAGTTTCCTATCAATACAATTCCAGCATGGATAATAAACGATTATCATGAACAAGGAAATATAATAATAACTTATTTATTATTGCCTCTAGGGCATATTTCCAACACTTTGAAAGTATCATCATGCGTTTTGATCTATCTCAATAGATCTTGATGCCCAATATGTAAGTAGCTTTATCCAGGTCTTCCTTTGAAAAACACTCTTCAAACAACCGTTTATGCTTTCAGAAATTCTACATTATTTCGGATCAACAATATGTCATCCACATATACTTATCAGAAATGTTGTAGTGCTCCCACTCACTTTCTTGTATATACAAGTTTCTAGCAAACATTGTGTAAACCTAAAAGCTTTGATCACTCCATCAAAGCATATATTCCGCCTCCGAGATGCTTGCTCTAGTCCATAGAAGGATCCCTGGAGCCAGCATACCTTTTAGCATCCTTAGGATCGACAAAACCTTTTATTGTATCACATACAACTTTTTCTTACGAAAACTGGTAAGAAAACTTGTTTTGACATCCATCTTTCAGATTTCATAATCGAAAAATACAGCTAATGCTAACATGATTCCGACGGACTTAAGCATCGCTACGGGTGAGAAATTCTCATCGTAGTCAACTCCTTGAACTTGTGAAAAGACTTTCCCACAAGTCGAGCTTCATAGACGGTAACATTACCGCCCACGTCCGTCTTCTTCTTAAAGATCCATTTATCTCAATGGGTTGCCGATCATCGGGCAAGTCCACCAAAGTCCATACTTTGTTCTAATACACGGATCCTATCTCGGATTTCATGGCTTCTAACCATTTGTCGGAATATGGGCCCATCATCGCTTCTCCATAGCTCGTAGGTTCATTGTTGTTTAACAACATGATATTTAAGACAGGATTACCGTACCACTCAGGAGTAGTACATATCCTTGTCGACCTAAGAGGTTCGATAGCAACTTGATCCGAAGCTTGATGATCACTATCATTAACTTCCTATTCAACAGACGTAGGCGCCACAGAAAACATCTTTCTGTGTTGCATCACTTTCTGGTTGAAGTAAAGGTTCGACAACCTGATAAAGTTCTATCTTCCTCCCACTCAATTCTTTCGAGAGAAACTCCTTCTCGAGAAAGGACCCGTTCTTAGCGACAAACAATTTGCCCTCGGATCTGAGGTAGAAGGTATACCCAACCGTCACCTTTGGGTATCCTATGAAGATGTGTTTGTCCGCTTTTGGGTTCGAGCTTCTCCGGCTGAAGCCTTAAGCATCGCAGCCCCAAACATTAAGAAACGACAACTTTGGTTTCTTGCCAAACCAATGTTCATACGACGTCGTCTCAACGGACTTATATGGTGTCCTATCTAAAGTGAATGCGGCTGTCTCTAATGCATAACCTCAAAATAATAGTGGTAGATCGGTAAGAGACATCATAGATCGCACCATTGAAGGAAATATGCCCTAGAGGCAATAATAAAGTCATTATTTATTTCCTTATATCATGATAAATGTTTATTATTCATGCTAGAATTGTATTAACCGGAAACATAATACATGTGTGAATACATAGACAAACAGAGTGTCACTAGTATGCCTCTACTTGACTAGCTCGTTAATCAAAGATGGTTATGTTTCCTAACCATGAACAAAGAGTTGTTATTTGATTAACGAGGTCACATCATTAGTTGAATGATCTGATTGACATGACCCATTCCATTAGCTTAGCACCAGATCGTTTAGTATGTTGCTATTGCTTTCTTCATGACTTATACATGTTCCTATAACTATGAGATTATGCAACTCCCGTTTACCGGAGGAACACTTTGGGTACTACCAAACATCACAACGTAACTGGGTGATTATATAGGAGTACTACAGGTGTCTCCAATGGTAGATGTTGGGTTGGCGTATTTCGAGATTAGGGTTTGTCACTCCGAGTGTCGGAGAGGTATCTCTGGGCCCTCTCGGTAATGCACATCACATAAGCCTTGCAAGCACTGCAACTAATATGTTAGTTGTTAGATGATGTATTACGGAACGAGTAAAGAGACTTGCCAGTAACGAGATTGAACTAGGTATTGGATACCGACAATCGAATCTCGGGCAAGTAACATACCGATGACAAAGGGAACAACGTATGTTGTTATGCGGTCTAACCGATAAAGATCTTCGTAGAATATGTAGGAGCCAATATGGGCATCCAGGTCCCGCTATTGGTTATTGACCGGAGACGTGTTTCGGTCATGTCTGCATTGTTCTCGAACTGTAGGGTCCGCACGCTTAACGTTACGATGACAGTAATTATGAGTTTATGCATTTTGATGTACCGAAGTTAGTTCGGAGTCCCGGATGTGATCACGGACATGACGAGGAGTCTCGAAATGGTCGAGACATAAAGATTGATATATTGGAAGCCTATATTTGGACATCGAAATTGTTCCGGGTGAAATCGGCATTTTACCGGAATACTGGGGGGGCGGGGGGGGGGGGGGGGGTTACCGGAACCCCCCGGGGGGTTATTGGGCCAACATGGGCCTTAAGGGAGAAGAGGAGAGGAGGCAAGAGGTGGCCGCGCGCCCCTCCCCTTCCTAGTCCGAATAGGACAAGGGAAGCGGGCCGGCGCCCCCCTTTCCTTCCTCTCTTCCTCCTATTCTTCCCCTTCTCTCCGAGTCCAACTAGGAGTCCTACTCCCGGTGGGAGTAGGACTCCCCTTGGCGCGCCACACCTTGGCCGGCCGCCTCCTCCCCTTGCTCCTTTATATACGGGGGCAGGGGGCACCCCATAGACACACAAGTTGATCCACGTGATCTATTCCTTAGCCGTGTGCGGTGCCCCCTGCCACCATATTCCTCGATAATACTGTAGCAGAGTTTAGGCGAAGCCCTGCTGCTGTAGTTCATCAAGATCGTCACCACGCCGTCGTGCTGACGGAACTCTTCCTCGACACTTTGCTGGATCGGAGCCCGAGGATCGTCATCGAGCGGAACGTGTGCTAAGAACTCGGAGGTGCCGGAGTAACGGTGCTTGGATCGGTCGGATCGGAAGAAGACATACGACTACTTCCTCCATGTTGTGTGATCGCTTCCGCAGTCGGTCTGCGTTGGTACGTAGACAACACTCTCCCCTCTCGTTGCTAGGCATCACCATGATCTTGTGTGTGCGTAGGAATTTTTTTGAAATTACTACGTTCCCCAACAGTGGCATCAGAGCCTAGGTTTTATGGTTTGATGTTATTTGCACGAGTAGAACACAAGTGAGTTGTGGGCGATACAAGTCATACTGCCTACCAGCATGTCATGCTTTGGTTCGGCGGTATTGTTGGACGAGACGACCCGGACCAACCTTACGCGTACGCTTACGCGAGACCGGTTCCCTCGACGTGCTTTGCACATAGATGGCTTGCGGGCGACTGTCTCTCCAACTTTAGTTGAACCGAGTGTGGCTACGCCCGGTCCTTGAGAAGGTTAAAACGGAGTCTATTTGACGAACTATCGTTGTGGTTTTGATGCGTAGGTGAGATGAGTTCTTGCTTAAAGCCCGTAGCAGCCACGTAAAACTTGCAACAACAAAGTAGAGGGCGTCTAACTTGTTTTTGCAGGGCATGTTGTGATGTGATATGGTCAAGGCATGATGCTAAATTTTATTGTATGAGATGATCATGTTTTGTAACCGAGTTATCGGCAACTGGCAGGAGCCATATGGTTGTCGCTTTATTGTATGCAATGCAATCGCGATGTAATGCTTTACTTTATTACTAAGCGGTAGTGATAGTCGTGGAAGCATAAGATTGGCGAGACGACAACGATGCTACGATGGAGATCAAGGTGTCATGCCGGTGACGATGGTGATCATGACGGTGCTTCGGAGATGGAGATCACAAGCACAAGATGATGGCCATATCATATCACTTATATTGATTGCATGTGATGTTTATCTTTTATGCATCTTATCTTGCTTTGATTGACGGTAGCATTATAAGATGATCTCTCACTAAATTATCAAGAAGTGTTCTCCCTGAGTATGCACCGTTGCCAAAGTTCGTCGTGCCCAGACACCACGTAATGATCGGGTGTGATAAGCTCTACGTCCAAATACAACGGGTGCAAAACAGTTGCACACGCAGAATACCCAGGTTATACTTGACGAGCCAAGCATATACAGATATGGCCTCGGAACACGGAGACCGAAAGGTCGAGCGTGAATCATATAGTAGATATGATCAACATAACGATGTTCACCATTGAAAACTACTCCATCTCACGTGATGATCGGTTATGGTTTAGTTGATTTGGATCACGTGATCACTTAGAGGATTAGAGGGATGTCTATCTAAGTGGGAGTTCTTAAGTAATTTGATTAACTGAACTTAAACTTATCATGAACTTAGTACCTGATAGTATCTTGCTTGTTTATGTTGATTGTAGATAGATGGCTCGTGCTGTTGTTCCGTTGAATTTTAATGTGTTCCTTGAGAAAGCAAAGTTGAAAGATGATGGTAGCAATTACACGGACTGGGTCCGTAACTTGAGGATTATCCTCATTGCTGCACAGAAGAATTACGTCCTGGAAGCATCGCTGGGTGCCAGGCCTGCTGCTGGAGCAACGCCAGATGTTATGAACGTCTGGCAGAGCAAAGCTGATGACTACTCGATAGTTCAGTGTGCCATGCTTTACGGCTTAGAATCGGGACTTCAACGACGTTTTGAACATCATGGAGCATATGAGATGTTCCAGGAGTTGAAGTTGATATTTCAAGCAAATGCCCGAATTGAGAGATATGAAGTCTCCAATAAGTTCTATAGCTGCAAGATGGAGGAGAACAGTTCTGTCAGTGAGCATATACTCAAAATGTCTGGGTATAATAATCACTTGATTCAGATGGGAGTTAATCTTCTAGATGATTGCGTCATTGACAGAATTCTCCAATCACTGCCACCAAGCTACAAGAGCTTCGTGATGAACTATAATATGCAAGGGATGAACAAGACTATTCCCGAGCTCTTCACAATGTTGAAAGCTGCGGAGGTAGAAATCAAGAAGGAGCATCAAGTGTTGATGGTCAACAAGACCACTAGTTTCAAGAAGAAGGGCAAAGGGAAGAAGAAGGGGAACTTCAAGAAGAACATCAAGCAAGTTGCTGCTCAGGAGAAGAAACCCAAGTCTGGACCTAAGCCTGAAAGTGAGTGCTTCTACTGCAAGCAGACTGGTCACTGGAAGCGGAATTGCCCCAAGTATTTGGCGGATAAGAAGGATGGCAAGGTGAACAAAGGTATATGTGATATACATGTTATTGATGTGTACCTTACTAGAGCTCGCAGTAGCACCTGGGTATTTGATACTGGTTCTGTTGCTAATATTTGCAACTCGAAACAGGGACTACAGAATAAGCGGACGCTAGCAAAAGGCGAGGTGACGATGCACGTGGGAAACGGTTCCAAAGTCGATGTGATCGCGGTCGGCACGCTACCTCTACATCTACCTTCGGGATTAATATTAGACCTAAATAATTGTTATTTGGTGCCAGCGTTGAGCATGAACATTATATCTGGATCTTGTTTAATGCGAGACGGTTATTCATTTAAATCAGAGAATAATGGTTATTCTATTTATATGAGTAATATCTTTTATGGTCATGCACCTTTGAAGAGTGGTCTATTCTTGTTGAATCTAGATAGTAGTGATACACATATTCATAATGTAGAAGCCAAAAGATGCAGAGTTGGTAATGATAGTGCAACTTATTTGTGGCACTGCCGTTTAGGTCATATCGGTGTAAAGCGCATGAAGAAACTCCATACTGATGGGCTTTTGGAGCCACTTGATTATGAATCACTTGGTACTTGCGAACCGTGCCTCATAGGCAAGATGACTAAAACACCGTTCTCCGGTACTATGGAGAGAGCAACAGATTTATTGGAGATCATACATACCGATGTATGTGGTCCGATGAATATTGAAGCTCGTGGCGGATATCGTTATTTTCTCACCTTCACAGATGATTTAAGCAGATATGGGTATATCTACTTAATGAAACATAAGTCTGAAACATTTGAAAAGTTCAAGGAATTTCAGAGTGAAGTTGAAAATCATCGTAACAAGAAAATAAAGTTTCTACGATCTGATCGTGGAGGAGAATATTTGAGTTACGAGTTTGGTGTACATTTGAAAAATTGTGGAATAGTTTCGTAACTCACGCCACCCGGAACACCACAGCGTAATGGTGTGTCCGAACGTCGTAATCGTACTTTACTAGATATGGTGCGATCTATGATGTCTCTTACTGATTTACCGCTATCGTTTTGGGGTTATGCTTTAGAGACGGCCGCATTCACGTTAAATAGGGCACCATCAAAATCCGTTGAGACGACGCCTTATGAACTGTGGTTTGGCAAGAAACCAAAGTTGTCGTTTCTTAAGGTTTGGGGCTGCGATGCTTATGTGAAAAAGCTTCAACCTGATAAGCTCGAACCCAAATCGGAGAAATGTGTCTTCATAGGATATCCAAAGGAAACTATTGGATACACCTTCTATCACAGATCCGAAGGCAAGACTTTTGTTGCTAAGTTCGGAAACTTTCTAGAGAAGGAGTTTCTCTCGAAAGAAGTGAGTGGGAGGAAAGTAGAACTTGACGAGGTAACTGTACCTGCTCCCTTATTGGAAAGTAGTACATCACAGAAAACTGTTTCTGCGACACCTATACCAATTAGTGAGGAAGCTAATGATGATGATCATGAAACTTCAGGACAAGATACTACTGAACCACGTAGATCAACCAGAGTAAGATCCGCACTAGAGTGGTACGGTAATCCAATTCTGGAAGTCATGCTACTAGATCATGATGAACCTACGAACTACTCCCTCCGTTCCTTGATATAGGGTGTATAGTTTTTTTGCACGAATATTAACGCATGGGCTGGGAGGGGAATTTTCGTTGGTTTTGGACGTAAAAGCCCCTGGTGCAAACACGTGAGACTAGAGAGAAAATTAGGCAAATCACGATCCTCTCTATCGCTGGCAGTTTTCTTCCTTATTAAGCCCAACACAAATCCCACAATATCTCTCTGACTTATTCTCCCCTGATCGCTACCTCTCCATCGTCCCTGCGCATTTTCCCGCGAGCGAGCGAGCGCACGCAGCTTCTTTACCCTCTCCCGCGCTGCATAAAGGCAAAAGCCTCGGCCAAATTCAAAATTCCTGAAGATTTTGCTCACGGAAAATTTTCAGCAGGGGAGGGAAAGACAATGGCGCCACTGTGTGAAAATTTTCATTTTGAAATTGGAGAAGACGGGGCTATAAATCCTCCCCTCCCCACCTAGCCATCTCATCATTCTCTCTCCCGATCGCCATCCCTGTCCCCCGCTCGCCATCTCTCTTTCTTGGTCGCCATCTCCAATGGCTGGTCGCCGCTACGAGTGGATCAACTGGGATGGCCTTGGCAACGAGGCGGAGGAGGATGCGGCCGAGTTGAACTACGACTACGAGTGGGTCGTATCCGACCGAGGTATGTCCAATTTGGTTCATCCATTCTTGCATCCGTTCTTCCCTAGCTGATTGAGTTCTGGTGTCATCATAGATGAAGACCTGGCAGAGAGTTCCCATCAATGTCGGGGACGAAGGCTTGGCCTAGCAGGTGGAGTAAGGGGTCCGGGCGTGGGACATGGACGAGGAAACGTTGTTCGATCAGGACTTGGACGAGGAGGCATAGGCCGATCAGGACTTGCTCAGCGTGTAGGTTCAGTCGTCAACCGAGCAATGGCGGCAGGAAACAGTGAGGGAGGCGGCAGGGAGGATGACGGGCATGCACGCGGTGGACACCGGCTTGGACTTGCGGGGTCAAGGCGTGGCCCTAATCCGGTGACTAGGTGGCCTGTTCACTGTCCAACTCAAGGTACGTACGTCGTCCATATTCTGAATATTGGTGTTGCAGTTTTTCTTCATGGTGTAGTTCTAATTAGATGCAGCACTAGGTGTCGTTCATGTCCATAACTGATTTGATGCAACAGTTATACTCCTGATACCTCCTGATTACATGCAGTAATAGTTCTGTTCTGATTAGATACAGCAGTACGATAGTGTAGATATTGACCATAACTGATTAGATTATGTGTAGTTCATCAGGTGTAGGACTAGGAGAGTAGGAATCTTAGTCCAACTCAAGGTAGTCCATAATCTGAACATCGTGCTAGTTAATCATGCTAGTAGGATCAGTACAAGCAGATCATGTGTAGATGCATATCAGCTGTACATGTAGATCATGCGTACATGCAGATCACGTGTTTCTGGTGCTACTTTCGCACATATTCACCTTTTATATTCTCAGTGCTGCATGTGCCAAATTTGTAAGCATAATTTGATTGCAGAAGCACAAGAGAATGCTGAACTTGGTGATTCTGAGGAGCATGTAGAACAAGAACAAGAGGAAGATACCAATGTGGAAGGCGATGGGAATGGAGGAGCCTCAGGTAAGCTGTAACCAACATTGTTTAATCATCAATTTAATCTATAGGTGCACAATGAACATTGCTTAATCATCAATATAATCTGCAGATGCCAATGGTACAATGATTAGGAAAAGAAGGTGGTATCAACTCCATGAGAAGCATACTGTATATGCTATGGTTCTAGAGAGGACCAAAGCTGGGGTATTGAGTCCAGGAGTGTCCAAAGAGGTGTCTGACCTTACAGGCATACCTCAGCGGACAGTGCAAAACTGGTGGAAGAAATGCAAGGAAGCCGGTGGAATACACGCATTGGAAAACAAACGGGCAAAAAACTACGGCCGCAAGAGGATAGAATTCGATCCAGAGGTTATCAAACAAGTGGATTTGAGGAAAAGAACAACTCTTAAAGATTTGGCAAATGAGTTGCACATGGCGAAGACGACATTATGGCGTCGTTTGAAGGAGGGCCTGTTGAGGCGTCACACAAATGCCATCAAATCCACATTGACGGATGAAAACAAGGTAGGACGAGTACGGTTTTGCTTGTCAATGTTTGATGAGCATACTGTTCCTCAGGATCCCAAATTCAAAGAGATGTACAACGTCATTCACATTGACGAGAAATGGTTCTACCGTTCACGCGGTAGCCAGAATTACTATTTGGCGATCGATGAAGAAGATCCATACCGTAGCACGCAAAGCAAAAATTTCATTGAGAAGGTCAGAAATGTGTTTTTTCTTTAATTTCAATATTTGTATTGTTAAGATTGGCATGATAGTAGATATTCTTGTGTAGGTGATGTTTTTGGCCGCGGTCGCTCGGCCACGCTTTGATGCGAACGGCACGATGATTTTTGATGGAAAACTTGGGATTTGGCCCTTCACATACCAAGAAGCGGCAAAGAGAAAAAGCAAGAACAGAGATGCTGGAACCATGGTAATGACCGCCGTATTTGCATGATGAGTAATTTGTTTTTGATCCACAAAGTATATCTAACATGGTGACTAATTGTTTGCGTTGCGCAGGTCACCAAAGTACTCCCCGCGGTTACTCAAAATGTAGTCCGGGAGTACATGATTAATTTTCTTATTCCCGCCATAAGGGCGAGATGGCCTCCGGCTGAGCGTGGCATGCCAATATATGTACAGCAGGATAATGCAAAGACCCACATCCCTTTAGATGATCCGGAGTTTGTCGCCGCGGCTCAAGCTGAAGGATGGGACATCCGTCTCACATGCCAACCTCCAAACTCCCCTGACCTAAATATTCTAGATTTAGGTTTTTTTGCAGCGCTCCAGGCTCTTTTTCAGAAGTTGTCTCCAGGTATCACTAGAACTTAGAATTTTTTTAATATGATTAATTTTGAATCGCACTGAATTTGTCAATTTGTGCAGGTTCTATTGAGGGCATTGTGTTGAAGGTGCAGCAGGCATTCGATGAGTATCCAGCTGAGAGAAGCAACAGAATTTTCCTCACTCTCCAATCCTGCATGATAGAAGTCTTGAAGCAATTTGGAGGAAACCGCTACAAAGTTCCGCACATGCGCAAGGCTGTGAGAGAGAGGCTCGGCGATCTCCCAGTGGCACTACAATGTGCTGCAAACATTGTTAATGATGCCATTGAATCCCTACCTGATGTTTAGTGATCGCCATTCAATTCTTAGTGTTTGCCATGCAATGGTCTTGAATAATGTAATCGAATTTAGTAGAGTATACGACAGTGTCATCAATAATCTTTAGTGGATGGGTTTCTTCAGTTGGATTGAATAATGTAACCGGATGGCAATGTTTCAATAATCTTGGCTTCATGCTTTTTTTACAGTCACTCGCAATAATAGAAGTACTCGGACAAAAGATCCACAAAATAGAGGTTCCACAGTAAATTTATTTATGCAAAGATCAACAAAATAGAGGTACCACGATAAATTTATTTATGTTGTCGATCAACTATTACATGTCCGCGGACGTGTACTTCATTTTCACAAACTCCCTAATTTTGAATCCCGCGTCCGAGTCGCTTCCATGCTCTTCATCGTCACTGCATTTATTCTCGGAGTTGCTCGGTGAAGATTCGTTTGACGGCGGCTCGAACAAAACTCGAGTCTCGCCGCAGCCCGAACACACATACGAACCCATGTTTGCCAGCCAATTAATTACTGGGTGCTTCATTGTTCCAGCCACTTGATGACACTCCAAGCATGGCATGGCCGCCGGCTTCGTCTCATCTTTTCCTGATGGAACGGAAGTCAGAGGCTTCACCTTCTCCCCGTCCTTGGGAGCACAGTCCACCAGCTTGGTATCCTCCTCGTTGAGAAGAGAAGTTCCCAGCTGCATGGGATGCGAGGTGGCCGACGGATAGGAGTTCGTGTCGTGTTGATTCTCCATGTGAGCGAAAAAGAGAGGCAGACAGATTGGTTCACACAAAAGAATGAATAAAAGGACGGTAGAAGATTTTTCTCTATAAATCTAAAGCCCGGCGGGATATGCACTAGTGCATGCAATCTTCTCTTTCCTAACAAAACTACAGCACGCATGCACATCATATACGAGATGGGGATTTGCCTTCTCCTTTTTTCTAGGAAGGTCATGCGTGGGTTGTAGCTTCTGTAGGGGTAAAAGAGTCAACTAAAGGAATACACCTTACAATCTGAATTTTTTCACAAAAAATTATACACCCTATATCAAGGAACGGAGGGAGTATGAAGAAGCGATGGTGAGCCCAGATTCCGCAAAGTGGCTTGAGGCCATGAAATCTGAGATGGGATCCATGTATGAGAACAAAGTATGGACTTTGGTTGACTTGCCCGATGGTTGGCAAGCAATTGATAATAAATGGATCTTCAAGAAAAAGACTGACGCTGACGGTAATATTACTGTCTATAAAGCTCGACTTGTCGCAAAAGGTTTTCGACAAGTTCAAGGGGTTGACTACGATGAGACCTTCTCACCCGTAGCGATGCTTAAGTTTGTCAGAATCATGTTAGCAATTGCCGCATTTTATGATTATGAAATATGGCAGATGGATGTCAAAACTGCATTCCTGAATGGATTTCTGGAAGAAGAGTTGTATATGATGCAATCAGAAGGTTTTGTCGATCCAAAGGGAGCTAACAAAGTATGCAAACTCCAGCGATCCATTTATGGACTGGTGCAAGCATCTCGGAGTTGGAATAAATGCTTTGATAGTGTGATCAAAGCATTTGGCTTTATACAGACTTTTGGAGAAGCCTGTATTTACAAGAAAGTGAGTGGGAGCTCTGTAGCATTTCTGATATTATATGTGGATGACATATTGCTGATTGGAAATGATATAGAATTTCTGGATAGCATAAAGGGATACTTGAATAAAAGTTTTTCGATGAAAGACCTCGGGGAAGCTACTTACATATTAGGCATAAAGATCTATAGAGATAGATCAAGACGCTTAATTGGACTTTCACAAAGCACATACCTTGACAAGATTTTGAAGAAGTTCAAAATGGATCAAGCAAAGAAAGGGTTCTTGCCTGTGTTACAAGGTGTGAAGTTGAGTCAGACTCAATGCCCGACCACTGCAGAAGATAGAGAGAAAATCAAAGATGTTCCCTATGCTTCAGCCATAGGCTCTATCATGTATGCAATGTTGTGTACCAGACCTGATGTGTGCCTTGCTATAAGTTTAGCAGGGAGGTACCAAAGTAATCCAGGAGTGGATCACTGGACAGCGGTCAAGAACATCCTGAAATACCTGAAAAGGACTAAGGATATGTTTCTCGTATATGGAGGTGACAAAGAGCTCACCATAAGAGGTTACGTTGATGCAAGCTTTGACACTGATCCGGACGATTCTAAATTGCAAACCGGATATGTGTTTACTTTAAACGGTGGAGCTGTCGGTTGGTGCAGTTCTAAACAAAGCGTCGTAGCGGGATCTACATGTGAAGCGGAGTACATAGCTTCTTCGGAAGCAGCGAACGAAGGAGTCTGGATGAAGGAGTTCATATCCGATCTAGGTGTCATACCTAGTGCATCGGGTCCAATGAAAACCTTTTGTGACAATACTAGTGCAATTGCTTTGGCAAAGGAATCCAGATTTCACAAAAGGACCAAACACATCAAGAGACGCTTCAACTCCATCCGGGATCTAGTCCAGGTGGGAGACATAGAGATTTTCAAGATACATACGGAGCTGAATGTTGCAGACCCGTTGACTAAGCCTCTTCCACGAGCAAAACATGATCAGCACCAAGGCTCCATGGGTGTTAGAATCATTACTGTGTAATCTAGATTATTGACTCTAGTGCAAGTGGGAGACTGAAGGAAATATGCCCTAGAGGCAATAATAAAGTCATTATTTATTTCCTTATATCATGATAAATGTTTATTATTCATGCTAGAATTGTATTAACCGGAAACATAATACATGTGTGAATACATAGACAAACAGAGTGTCACTAGTATGCCTCTACTTGACTAGCTCGTTAATCAAAGATGGTTATGTTTCCTAACCATGAACAAAGAGTTGTTATTTGATTAACGAGGTCACATCATTAGTTGAATGATCTGATTGACATGACCCATTCCATTAGCTTAGCACCCGATCGTTTAGTATGTTGCTATTGCTTTCTTCATGACTTATACATGTTCCTATAACTATGAGATTATGCAACTCCCGTTTACCGGAGGAACACTTTGGGTACTACCAAACGTCACAACGTAACTGGGTGATTATAAAGGAGTACTACAGGTGTCTCCAATGGTAGATGTTGGGTTGGCGTATTTAGAGATTAGGGTTTGTCACTCCGAGTGTCGGAGAGGTATCTCTGGGCCCTCTCGGTAATGCACATCACATAAGCCTTGCAAGCACTGCAACTAATATGTTAGTTGTTAGATGATGTATTACGGAACGAGTAAAGAGACTTGCCAGTAATGAGATTGAACTAGGTATTGGATACCGACGATCGAATCTCGGGCAAGTAACATACCGATGACAAAGGGAACAACGTATGTTGTTATGCGGTCTGACCGATAAAGTTCTTCGTAGAATATGTAGGAGCCAATATGGGCATCCAGGTCCCGCTATTGGTTATTGACCGGAGACGTGTCTCGGTCATGTCTGCATTGTTCTCGAACCGTAGGGTCCGCACGCTTAACGTTACGATGACAGTAATTATGAGTTTATGCATTTTGATGTACCGAAGTTAGTTCGGAGTCCCGGATGTGATCACAGACATGACGAGGAGTCTCGAAATGGTCGAGACATAAAGATTGATATATTGGAAGCCTATATTTGGACATCGGAATTGTTCCGGGTGAAATCAGCATTTTACCGGAGTACCGGGGGGGTTACCGGAACCCCCCGGGGGGTTATTGGGCCAACATGGGCCTTAAGGGAGAAGAGGAGAGGAGGCAAGAGGTGGCCGCGCGCCCCTCCCCTTCCTAGTCCGAATAGGACAAGGGAAGGGGGCCGGCGCCCCCCTTTCCTTCCTCTCTTCCTCCTATTCTTCCCCTTCTCTCCTAGTCCAACTAGGAGTCCTACTCCCGATGGGAGTAGGACTCCCCTTGGCGCGCCACACCTTGGCCGGCCGCCTCCTCCCCTTGCTCCTTTATATACGGGGGCAGGGGGCACCCCATAGACACACAAGTTGATCCACGTGATCTATTCCTTAGCCGTGTGCGGTGCCCCCTGCCACCATATTCCTCGATAATACTGTAGCAGAGTTTAGGCGAAGCCCTGCTGCTGTAGTTCATCAAGATCGTCACCACGCCGTCGTGCTGACGGAACCCTTCCTCGACACTTTGCTGGATCGGAGCCCGAGGATCGTCATCGAGCGGAACGTGTGCTAAGAACTCGGAGGTGCCGGAGTAACGGTGCTTGGATCGGTCGGATCGGAAGAAGACGTACGACTACTTCCTCCACGTTGTGTGATCACTTCCGCAGTCGGTCTGCGTTGGTACGTAGACAACACTCTCCCCTCTCGTTGCTATGCATCACCATGATCTTGTGTGTGCGTAGGAATTTTTTTCAAATTACTACGTTCCCCAACAACCATATCTCATAAGGTTCGATTACGACATCCGGACACATCATTACGCTGTGGTGTTCCAGGTGGCTTCAACTGCGAAACAATTCCACAATGTCTTAAGTGATTGCCAAACTCATAACTCAGAAATTCTCATCGATCAGATCGTAGGAATTTGATCTTCTTGTTATGATGGTTCTTAACTTCACTCTGAAACCGCTTGAACTTTTCAAATGTTTCAGACTTGTGCTTCATTAAGTAAATATACCTATATCTACTCAAATCGTCAGTGAAGATGAGAAAATAGCGATATCCACCGCACGCTTCAATTATCATTGGATCACACGCATCAGCATGTATGATTTCCAACAAGTCACTTGCCCGTTTCATTGTGCCTGAAAACGGGATCTTAGTCATCCTGCCCATGAGGCATGGCTCGCATGTGTCAAGCGATTCGAAATCAAGTGACTCCAAACATCCATCGACACAGAGTTTCTTCATGCATCTTACGCCAATATGACCTAAGCGGCAGTGCCACAAGAAAGTGGTACTATCATTATTAACTCTATATCTTTTGGCATGAACATGTGTATTACCATGATCGAGATTCACTGAACCATTTCACATAGGGTGCATGACCATGAAAGGTATTATTCATGTAAACAGAATAACCATTATTCTCTAACTTAAATGAATAACCGTATTGCAATGAACATGATCTAATCATATTCATGCTCAACGTAGACACCTGATAACATTTATCTAGGCTCAATACTAATCCCGAAGGCAGATGGAGCGTGTGATGGTGATCTCATCAACTTTGGAAACACTTCCAACACACATCGTCACCTCGCCCTTAGCCAGACTCCGTTTAGTCCGTAGCTTTTGCTTTAAGTCACCAATAATAGCAACTGAACCGGTATCCAATACCCAGGTGCTACCAGGAGTACTAGTGAGGTACACATTAATAACACGTATATACTTTGTTGAAGTTGCCAGCCTTCTTATCTACCATGCATTTGGGGTAATACTGCTACCAGTGCCGTTCCCCTTACAATAGAAGCACTTAGTCTTGGGTTTGGGTTCAACCTTGGGTTCCTTTACTGGAGCGGCAACTGGTTTGCCATTCATGAAGTTTCCCTTCTAGCCCTTGCCCTTCTTGAAACCAGTGGTCTTGTTAAACCATCAACACTTGATGCTCCTTCTTGATTTCTACCTTTTGCGGTCTTAAGCACCGCGAACAGCTCCGGGATCAACTCCATCCCTTGCATGTCATAGTTCATCACGAAGATCTAGTAGCTTAGTGATTGTGGCTAGAGAACTCTATCAATCACTATCTTATCAGGAAGTTTAACTCCCACTTGATTTAAGTGATTGTAGCACCCAGACATTCTGAGCACATGCTCACTAGCTGAGCTATTCTCCTCCATCTTGTTGGCAAAAGAACTTGTCAGAGGTCTCATACCTCTCAACACGGGCATGAGCCTGAAATCCCAATTTCAGATCTTGGAACATCTCATATGTCTTATGGCGTTCAAAACGTCATTGGAATCCCAATTCTAAGCCGTAAAGTATGGTGCACTAAACTATCAAGTAGTCATCAGGATGTGTCTGTCAGGTGTTCACAACATCCACAGACGACGTTGTATGGGTTTGCACATCGAGCGGTGCATCAAAGACGTAAGCCTTCTGTGTAGCAGTGAGGACACTCCTCGGACTACAGACCCAGTCCGCATCATTGCTTACAATATCTTTCAACTTGGTCTTTCTCTAGGAACGTATTGAAACAGGGAGCTACAACGTGAGCTATTTATCTACAACATATTTGCAAAGACAATTTAGAGTATGTTCATGATATTTGAGTTCATCTAATCAAATTATTTAATGAACTCCCTCTCAGATAGACATCCCTCTAGTCATCTAAGTGAAACATGATCCGAGTCAACTAGGCCGTGTCCGATCATCACGTGAGACTAAAGGAAATATGCCCTAGAGGCAATAATAAAGTTATTATTTATTTCCTTATATCATGATAAATGTTTATTATTCATGCTAGAATTGTATTAACCGGAAACATAATACATGTGTGAATACATAGACAAACAGAGTGTCACTAGTATGCCTCTACTTGACTAGCTCATTAATCAAAGATGGTTATGTTTCCTAACCATGGACAAAGAGTTGTTATTTGATTAACGGGATCACATCATTAGGTGAATGATCTGATTGACATGACCCATTCCGTTAGCTTAGCACTCGATCGTTTAGTATGTTGCTATTGCTTTCTTCATGACTTATACATGTTCCTATGACTATGAGATTATGCAACTCCCGTTTACCGGAGGAACACTTTGTGTGCTACCAAACATCACAACGTAACTGGGTGATTATAAAGGAGCTCTACAGGTGTCTCCAAAGGTACATGTTGGGTTGGCGTATTTCGAGATTAGGATTTCTCACTCCGATTGTCGGAGAGGTATCTCTGGGCCCTCTCGGTAATACACATCACATAAGCCTTGCAAGCATTGCAACTAATGATTTAGTTGCGAGATGATGTATTACGGAATGAGTAAAGAGACTTGCCGGTAACGAGATAGAACTAGGTATTGGATACCGACGATCGAATCTCGGGCAAGTAACATACCGATGACAAAGGGAACAACGTATGTTGTTATGCGGTCTGACCGATAAAGATCTTCGTAGAATATGTAGGAGCCAATATGAGCATCCAGGTTCCGCTATTGGTTATTGACCGGAGACGAGTCTCGGTCATGTCTACATTGTTCTCGAACCCGTAGGGTCCGCACGCTTAAGATTTCGATGATAGTTATATTATGAGTTTATGAGTTTTGATGTACCGAAGGAGTTCGGAGTCCCGGATATGATCGAGACATAAAGATTGATATATTGGAAGCCTATGTTTGGATATCGGAAGTGTTCCGGGTGAAATCGGGATTTTACTGGAGTACCGGGAGGTTACCGGAACCCCCCGGGAGCTATATGGGCCTTAGTGGGCCTTTGTGGAAGAAGAGGAGAGGCGGCTAGGGCTGAGCCGTGCGCCCCTCCCCCCTAGTCTGAATAGGACAAGGAGAGAGGGGGCCGGCGCCCCCCTCCTTCTCTCTCTCTCTCTTTCTCTTTTCCACCTCGCGAATCCTATTCCAACTAGGATTGGGGGAGAAGTCCGGTGACGTCTCCTACGCCTTGATCCAGCAAGGGGAGAAGGAGAGGTTGGGGAAGACTCCGTCCAGCAGCAGCACGACGGCGTGGTGGTGGTGGAGGAGCGCGGGACTCCAGCAGGGCTTCGCCAAGCACTACGAGAGACGAGGAGGGAGAGAGGTAGGGCTGCGCCAACAGGGGAAGAACTTCGTGTGTTAGGCTGCCACTTTGCCTCCACTATATATAGGGGGAGAGGGAGGGCTGCGCCCCCACCTAGGGTTCCCACCCCAAGGGGTGCGGCAGCCCTAGATCCCATCTAGGGTGGCGGCCACAAGGGGAGAGGGGGAGGCGCACCTGGGGTGGGCCTTAGGGCCCATCTACCCTAGGGTTTGCCCCTTCCCCTCTAGGAGGCGCCTTGGGCCTTGGTGGGAGGCGCCCCAGCCCACCTAGGGGCTGGTCCCTTCCCACTATTGGCCCATGTAGGCCTCCGGGGCCCGTGGCCCCTCCCGGTGGACCCCCGGACCCCTCTGGTGGTCCCGGTACACTACCGGTGATGCCTGGAACACTTTCGGTGGCCAAAACCATACTTCCTATATATCAATCTTTACCTCCGGACCATTCCGGAACTCCCCGTGACGTCCGGGATCTCATCCGGGACTCCGAACAACATTCGGTAACCGCATACATACTTTCCCTATAACCCTAGCGTCATCGAATCTTAAGTGTGTAGACCCTACGGGTTCGGGAGTCATGCAGACATGGCCGAGACAACTCTCTGGTCAATAACCAACAGCGGGATCTGGATACCCATATTGGCTCCCACATGCTCCACGGTGATCTCATTGGATGAACCACGATGTCAAGGATTCAATCAATCCCGTATACAATTCCCTTTGTCTATCGGTACGATACTTGCCCGAGATTCGATCGTCGGTATCCCGATACCTTGTTCAATCTCGTTACCGGCAAGTCTCTTTACTCGTTCCGTAACACATCATCCCGTGATCAACTCCTTGGTCACATTGTGCACATTATGATGATGTCCTACCGAGTGGGCCCAGAGATACCTCTCCGTTACACGGAGTGACAAATCCCAGTCTCGATTCGTGCCAACCAAACAGACACTTTCGGAGATACCCGTAGTGTACCTTTATAGCCACCCAGTTACGTTGTGACGTTTGGCACACCCAAAGCACTCCTACGGTATCCGGGAGTTGCACAATCTCATGGTCTAAGGAAATGATACTTGACATTAGAAAAGCTTTAGCATACGAACTACACGATCTTTGTGCTAGGCTTAGGATTGGGTCTTGTCCATCACATCATTCTCCTAATGATGTGATCCCGTTATCAACGACATCCAATGTCCATGGTTAGGAAACCATAACCATCTATTGATCAACGAGCTAGTCAACTAGAGGCTTACTAGGGACATGGTGTTGTCTATGTATCCACACATGTATCTGAGTTTCCTATCAATACAATTCTAGCATGGATAATAAACGATTATCATGAACAATGAAATATATAATAATAACTAATTTATTATTGCCTCTAGGGCATATTTCCAACAAATTTGTAATGTTAGCTTTGCAGATATCCTAGCCATGCGCATTGGTAGATGTTCCGCTTATGTCAGGGATGAGAGGCACAAAATGCATGAAAAATGTCCCAGATGAGAGGAGTGATGATGCATTTACCAAAAATAATTAGCCTTTAGTGTCGAGAATTGAGCCAAAGACAATCACTAAAACATGATTAATAGAATAAATTGTAATATCTTAGGCATTTGTCTTTATCAAGAATACATCATAATAAGGTTTATTAGGATTTAACAGAGATCAATGTCGCTGTGATATCAACGTCAACATAAGTATTTATGTTTAACATGGACATGGAATTAATATCGTATGAGAACACCTAAGCATATTCAAGAAAAAACACTAACAATGATCAATAGAGGCCATCAGAGGAAGATCCATGGCCACACGTGTAAAGCTACGCAACATTGGTATAGTAGACATGAAGGACAGCATCGCCACTAACCTTCTGGTGGTTGGCGTTGGTATTCAATCTCCGCCTCCCTCGGCACCACTGTTTTAACATCGGGAGTTAGGAGGAACGTTTACCAGAGTCGTCAGCTAAAAAGTGAACCCTCCATTGCTTACACACATGGTGACACGGGACCTAAACCAGGTTGCTGATTTGCACCTCCATTCTAGGGCATATGTGAGAGAGGCATGATGGGTGGCACCCCAACATTTTCTCTTGGTTGTTAGCCAAGATCAGTTGCAACAATGCTCAATTTTTGGGGGAACAATGCTCAAAATTGATTAACCAAAATTAAGATCAGTCCCAACTACTATTGGACATATGCCCAATTAATCCAAGTACAATAAAAGCATAGAGAATCACCAAGATCCTTTATGTCATAATGGGTTTGAGCTTCATCATCAATTGACTTTGTTTTCAATATTTTCTATATAACCATATCAGAGTTGGTTTAGCGATTGCATAGGTGCATCGCCAAGTGACTGTTGTAGTTGGATAGTCAAGTCTCCTCCAATAGAGTTCACTATCATCTCATCAAAATATTGGGACACCCTTGTACCTATTGTTGGGGAACGCAGTAATTTCAAAAAATTTCCTACGCACACGCAAGATCATGGTGATGCACAGCAACGAGAGGGGAGAGTGTTGTCTACGTACCAACGCAGACCGACTGCGGAAGCGATCACACAACGTAGAGGAAGTAGTCGTACGTCTTCTTCCCGATCCAACCGATCCAAGCACCGTTACTCCGGCACCTCCGAGTTCTTAGCACACGTTCAGCTCGATGACGTTCCTCGGGCTCCGATCTAGCAAAGCGTCGAGGAAGAGTTCCGTCAGCATGACGGCGTGGTGACGATCTTGATGTACTACCGACGCAGGGCTTCGCCTAAGCACTGTAACGGTATGTTCGAGGTGGAATTTGGTGGCAGGGGGCACCGCACACGGCTAAGGAACGATAAACTTGTGTGTCTTGTGGTGCCCCCTGCCCCCGTATATAAAGGCCAGGGGCAGGGGGTTCGGCCGGCTAGGAGGGAGGCGCAGGGGGAGTCCTACTCCCACCGGGAGTAGGACTCCTCCCCTCCAATCCTATTCCAACTAGGTTCTTGGGGGAAGGAGAAAGAGGGGGCCGGCCCACCTTTCCTAGTCCTATTAGGACTTGGGAAAGGGGGGGGCGCCGGCCAGGTGTGGGCTGCCTCTTCTCTCTTTTCCACTAAGGCCCAATAGGCCCATTTACCTCCCGGGGGGTTCCGGTAACCCTCCCGGTAATCCGGTAAAATCCCGATTTTACCCGGAACACTTCCGGTGCCCAAACATAGGCTTCCAATATATCAATCTTTACGTCTCGACCATTTCGAGACTCCTCGTCATGTCCGTGATCTCATCCGGGACTCCGAACAACCTTCGGTACATCAAAATGCATAAACTCATAATAACTGTCATCGTAACGTTAAGCGTGCGGACCCTACGGTTCGAGAATAATGTAGACATGACCGAGACTCGTCCCCGGTCAATAACCAATAGCGGGACCTGGATGCCCATATTGGCTCCTACATATTCTACGAAGATCTTTATCGGTCAGACCGCATAACAACATACGTTGTTCCCTTTGTCATCGGTATGTTACTTGCCCGAGATTCGATCGTCGGTATCCAATACCTAGTTCAATCTCGTTACCGGCAAGTCTCTTTACTCGTTCCGTAATACATCATCTCACAACTAACTTATTAGTTGCAGTGCTTGCAAGGCTTATGTGATGTGCATTACCGAGAGGGCCCAGAGATACCTCTCCGACAATCGGAGTGACAAACCCTAATCTCGAAATACGCCAACCCAACATCTACCATTGGAGACACCTATAGTACTCCTTTATAATCACCCAGTTACGTTGTGACGTTTGGTAGTACCCAAAGTGTTCCTCCGGTAAACGGGAGTTGCATAATCTCATAGTTATAGGAACATGTATAAGTCATGAAGAAAGCAATAGCAACATACTAAACGATCGGGTGCTAAGCTAATGGAATGGGTCATGTCAATCAGATCATTCTACTAATGATGTGACCTCGTTAATCAAATAACAACCCCTTGTTCATGGTTAGGAAACATAACCATCTTTGATTAACGAGCTAGTCAAGTAGAGGCATACTAGTGACACTTTGTTGGTCTATGTATTCACACATGTATTATGTTTCCTGTTAATACAATTCTAGCATGAATAATAAACATTTATCATGATGTAAGGAAATAAATAATAACTTTATTATTGCCTCTAGGGCATATTTCCTTCAGTCTCCCACTTGCACTAGAGTCAATAATCTAGATTACACTGTAATGATTCTAACACCCATGGAGCCTTGGTGCTGATCATGTTTTGCTCGTGGAAGAGGCTTAGTCAACGGGTCTGCAACATTCAGATCCGTATGTATCTTGCAAATCTCTATGTCTCCCACCTGGACTAAATCCCGGATGGAGTTGAAGCGTCTCTTGATGTGTTTGGTTCTTTTGTGAAATCTGGATTCCTTTGCCAAGGCAATTGCACCAGTATTGTCACAGAAGATTTTCATTGGACCCGATGCACTAGGTATGACACCTAGATCGGATATGAACTCCTTCATCCAGACTCCTTCGTTTGCTGCTTCCGAAGCAGCTATGTACTCCGCTTCACATGTAGATCCCGCTACGACGCTTTGTTTAGAACTGCACCAACTGACAGCTCCACCGTTTAAAGTAAATACGTATCCGGTTTGCGATTTAGAATCGTCCGGATCAGTGTCAAAGCTTGCATCAACGTAACCTCTTACGGTGAGCTCTTTGTCACCTCCATATACGAGAAACATATCCTTAGTCCTTTTCAGGTATTTCAGGATGTTCTTGACCGCTGTCCAGTGATCCATTCCAGGATTACTTTGGTACCTCCCTGCTAAACTTATAGCAAGGCATACATCGGGTCTGGTACACAGCATTGCATACATGATAGATCCTATGGCTGAAGCATAGGGAACATCTTTCATTTTCTCTCTATCTTCTGCAGTGGTCGGGCATTGAGTCTTACTCAACTTCACACCTTGTATCACAGGCAAGAACCCTTTCTTTGCTTGATCCATCTTGAACTTCTTCAAAATTTTGTCAAGGTATGTGCATTGTGAAAGTCCAATTAAGCGTTTTGATCTATCTCTATAGATCTTTATGCCTAATATGTATGCAGCTTCCCCGAGGTCTTTCATCGAAAAACTTTTATTCAAGTATCCCTTTATGCTATCCAGAAATTCTATATCATTTCCAATTAGCAATATGTCATCCACATATAATATCAGAAATGCTACAGAGCTCCCACTCACTTTCTTGTAAATACAGGCTTCTCCAAAAGTCTGTATAAAGCCAAATGCTTTGATCACACTATCAAAGCGTTTATTCCAACTCTGAGATGCTTGCACCAGTCCATAAATGGATCGCTGGAGTTTGCATACTTTGTTAGCTCCTTTTGGATCGACAAAACCTTCTGGTTGTACCATATACAACTCTTCTTCCAGAAATCCATTCAGGAATGCAGTTTTGACATCCATTTGCCATATTTCATAATCATAAAATGCGGCAATTGCTAACATAATTCTGACGGACTTAAGCATCGCTACGGGTGAGAAGGTCTCATCGTAGTCAACCCCTTGAACTTGCCGAAAACCTTTCGCGACAAGTCGAGCTTTATAGACAGTAACATTACCGTCAGCGTCAGTCTTTTTCTTGAAGATCCATTTATTCTCAATTGCTTGCCGATCATCGGGCAAGTCAACCAAAGTCCATACTTTGTTCTCATACATGGATCCCATCTCAGATTTCATGGCCTCAAGCCACTTTGCGGAATCTGGGCTCACCATCGCTTCTTCATAGTTCGTAGGTTCATCATGATCTAGCATCATGACTTCCAGAACTGGATTACCGTACCACTCTGGTGCGGATCTCACTCTGGTTGATCTACGTGGTTCAGTAGTATCTTGATCTGAAGCTTCGTGATCATCATCATTAGCTTCCTCACTGATTGGCATAGGTGTCGCAGAAACAGTTTTCTGAGATGTACTATTTTCCAATAAGGGAGCAGGTACAGTTACCTCGTCAAGTTCTACTTTCCTCCCACTCACTTCTTTCGAGAGAAACTCCTTCTCTAGAAATGATCCATTCTTAGCAACGAATGTCTTGCCTTCGGATCTGTGATAGAAGGTATACCCAACAGTTTCCTTTGGGTATCCTATGAAGACACATTTCTCCGCTTTGGGTTCGAGCTTATCAGGTTGAAGCTTTTTCACATAAGCATCGCAGCCCCAAACTTTAAGAAACGACAACTTTGGTTTCTTGCCAAACCATAGTTCATGAGGCGTCGTCTCAACGGATTTTGATGGTGCCCTATTTAACGTGAATGCGGCCGTCTCTAAAGCATAACCCCAAAATGATAGCGGTAAATCAGTAAGAGACATCATAGATCGCACCATATCTAGTAAAGTACGATTACGACGTTCGGACACACCATTACGCTGTGGTGTTCCGGGTGGTGTGAGTTGCGAAACTATTCCACAATTTTTCAAATGTATGCCAAACTCGTAACTCAAATATTCTCCTCCACGATCAGATCGTAGAAATTTTATTTTCTTGTTACGATGATTTTCAACTTCACTCTGAAATTCCTTGAACTTTTCAAATGTTTCAGACTTATGTTTCATTAAGTAGATATACCCATATCTGCTTAAATCATCTGTGAAGGTGAGAAAATAACGATATCCGCCGCGAGCCTCAATATTCATCGGACCACATACATCGGTATGTATGATTTCCAACAAATCTGTTGCTCTCTCCATAGTACCGGAGAACGGTGTTTTAGTCATCTTGCCTATGAGGCACGGTTCGCAAGTACCAAGTGATTCATAATCAAGTGATTCCAAAAGCCCATCAGTATGGAGTTTCTTCATGCGCTTTACACCGATATGACCTAAACGGCAGTGCCACAAATAAGTTGCACTATCATTATTAACTTTGCATCTTTTGGCTTCTACATTATGAATATGTGTATCACTATCTTCGAGATTCAACAAAAATAGACCACTCTTCAAAGGTGCATGACCATAAAAGATATTATTCATATAAATAGAACAACCATTATTCTCTGATTTAAATGAATAACCGTCTCGCATTAAACAAGATCCAGATATAATGTTCATGCTCAACGCTGGCACCAAATAACAATTATTTAGGTCTAATATTAATCCCGAAGGCAGATGTAGAGGTAGCGTGCCGACCGCGATCACATCGACTTTGGAACCGTTTCCCACGCGCATCGTCACCTCGTCCTTTGCTAGTGTCCGCTTATTCCGTAGTCCCTGTTTCGAGTTGCAAATATTAGCAACAGAACCAGTATCAAACCAGTATGGTAGTAAGGTACACATCAATAATATGTATATCACATATACCTTTGCTCACTTTGCCATCCTTCTTATCCGCCAAATACTTGGGGCAGTTCCGCTTCCAGTGACCAGTCTGCTTGCAGTAGAAGCACTCAGTTTCAGGCTTAGGTCCAGACTTGGGTTTCTTCTCCTGAGCAGCAACTTGCTTGCTGTTCTTCTTGAAGTTTCCCTTCTTCTTCCCTTTGCCCTTTTTCTTGAAACTAGTGGTTTTGTTAACCATCAACACTTGATGCTCCTTCTTGATTTCTACCTCCGCAGCTTTCAGCATTGCGAAGAGCTCGGGAATAGTCTTGTTCATCCCTTGCATATTATAGTTCATCACAAAGCTCTTGTAGCTTGGTGGCAGTGATTGGAGAATTCTGTCAATGACGCAGTCATCTGGAAGATTAACTCCCATCTGAATCAAGTGATTATTATACCCAGACATCTTGAGTATATGCTCACTGACAGAACTGTTCTCCTCCATCTTACAGCTATAGAACTTATTGGAGACTTCATATCTCTCAATTCGGGCATTTGCTTGAAATATTAACTTCAACTCCTGGAACATCTCATATGCTCCATGACGTTCAAAACGTCGTTGAAGTCCCGATTCTAAGCCGTAAAGCATGGCACACTGAACTATCGAGTAGTCACCAGCTTTGCTCTGCCAGACATTCATAACATCTGGCGTTGCTCCAGCAGCAGGCCTGTCACCCAGCGGTGCTTCCAGGACGTAATTCTTCTGTGCAGCAATGAGGATAATCCTCAGGTTACGGACCCAGTCCGTGTAATTGCTACCATCATCTTTCAACTTTGCTTTCTCAAGGAACGCATTAAAATTCAACGGAACAATAGCACGAGCCATCTATCTACAAGCAACATAAACAAGCAAGATACTATCAGGTACTAAGTTCATGATAAGTTTAAGTTCAGTTAATCAAATTACTTAGGAACTCCCACTTAGATAGACATCCCTCTAATCCTCTAAGTGATCACGTGATCCAAATCAACTAAACCATAACCGATCATCACGTGAGATGGAGTAGTTTTCAATGGTGAACATCGTTATGTTGATCATATCTACTATATGATTCACGCTCGACCTTTCGGTCTCTGTGTTCCGAGGCCATATCTGCATATGCTAGGCTCGTTAAGTATAACCTGAGTATTCTGCATGTGCAAAACTGGCTTGCACCCGTTGTAGATGGACGTAGAGCTTATCACACCCGATCATCACGTGGTGTCTGGGCACGACGAACTTTGGCAACGGTGCATACTCAGGGAGAACACTTCTTGATAATTTAGTGAGAGATCATCTTATAATGCTACCGTCAATCAAAGCAAGATAAGATGCATAAAAGGATAAACATCACATGCAATCAATATAAGTGATATGATATGGCCATCATCATCTTGTGCTTGTGATCTCCATCTCCGAAGCACCGTCATGATCACCATCGTCACCGGCGCGACACCTTGATCTTCATCGTTGCATCGTTGTCGTCTCGCCAATCTTATGCTTCTACGACTATTACTACCGTTTAGTAATCTAGTAAAGCATTACATCGCGATTGCATTGCATACAATAAAGCGACAACCATATGGCTCCTGCCAGTTGCCGATAACTTAGTTACAAAACATGATCATCTCATACAATAAAATCAGTATCATGCTTTGACCATATCACATCACAACATACCCTGCAAAAACAAGTTAGACGTCCTCTACTTTGTTGTTGCAAGTTTTACGTGGCTGCTACGGGCTTAAGTAAGAACTCATCTCACCTACGCATCAAAACCACAACGATAGTTCGTCAAATAGACTCCGTTTTAACCTTCTCAAGGACCGGGAGTAGTCACACTTGGTTCAACTAAAGTTGGAGAGACAGTCTTCCGCAAGCCATCTATGTGCAAAGCACGTCGAGGGAACCGGTCTCACGTAAGAGTACGCGTAAGGTTGGTCCGGATCGTCTCAACCAACAATACCGCCGAACCAAAGTATGACATGCTGGTAGGCAGTATGACTTGTATCGCCCACAACTCACTTGTGTTCTACTCGTGCATATAACATCAAACCATAAAACCTAGGCTCTGATACCACTGTTGGGGAACGCAGTAATTTCAAAAATTTTCCTACGCACACGCAAGATCATGGTGATGCACAGCAACGAGAGGGGAGAGTGTTGTCTATGTACCAACGCAGACCGACTGCGGAAGCGATCACACAACGTAGAGGAAGTAGTCGTACGTCTTCCTCCCGATCCAACCGATCCAAGCACCGTTACTCCGGCACCTCCGAGTTCTTAGCACACGTTCAGCTCGATGACGTTCCTCGGGCTCCGATCCAGCAAAGCGTCGAGGAAGAGTTCCGTCAGCACGACGGCGTGGTGACGATCTTGATGTACTACCGACGCAGGGCTTCGCCTAAGCACTGTAACGGTATGATCGAGGTGGAATTTGGTGGCAGGGGGCACCGCACACGGCTAAGGAACGATAAACTTGTGTGTCTTGTGGTGCCCCCTGCCCCCGTATATAAAGGCCAGGGGCAGGGGGTTCGGCCGGCTAGGAGGGAGGCGCAGGGGGGAGTCCTACTCCCACCGGGAGTAGGACTCCTCCCCTCCAATCCTATTCCAACTAGGTTTCTTGGGGGGAAGGAGAAAGAGGGGGCCGGCCCACCTTTCCTAGTCCTATTAGGACTTGGGAAAGGGGGGGCGCCGGCCAGGTGTGGGCTGCCTCTTCTCTCTTTTCCACTAAGGCCCAATAGGCCCATTTACCTCCCGGGGGGTTCCGGTAACCCTCCAGGTAATCCGGTAAAATCCCGATTTTACCCGGAACACTTCCGGTGCCCAAACATAGGCTTCCAATATATCAATCTTTACGTCTCGACCATTTCGAGACTCCTCGTCATGTCCGTGATCTCATCCGGGACTCCGAACAACCTTCGGTACATCAAAATGCATAAACTCATAATAACTGTCATCGTAACGTTAAGCGTGCGGACCCTACGGTTCAAGAATAATGTAGACATGACCGAGACTCGTCCCCGGTCAATAACCAATAGCGGGACCTGGATGCCCATATTGGCTCCTACATATTCTACGAAGATCTTTATCGGTCAGACCGCATAACAACATACGTTGTTCCCTTTGTCATCGGTATGTTACTTGCCCGAGATTCGATCGTCGGTATCCAATACCTAGTTCAATCTCGTTACCGGCAAGTCTCTTTACTCGTTCCGTAATACATCATCTCACAACTAACTTATTAGTTGCAGTGCTTGCAAGGCTTATGTGATGTGCATTACCGAGAGGGCCCAGAGATACCTCTCCGACAATCAGAGTGACAAACCCTAATCTCGAAATACGCCAACCCAACATCTACCATTGGAGACACCTATAGTACTCCTTTATAATCACCCAGTTACGTTGTGACGTTTGGTAGTACCCAAAGTGTTCCTCCGGTAAACGGGAGTTGCATAATCTCATAGTTATAGGAACATGTATAAGTCATGAAGAAAGCAATAGCAACATACTAAACGATCGGGTGCTAAGCTAATGGAATGGGTCATGTCAATCAGATCATTCTACTAATGATGTGACCTCGTTAATCAAATAACAACCCCTTGTTCATGGTTAGGAAACATAACCATCTTTGATTAACGAGCTAGTCAAGTAGAGGCATACTAGTGACACTCTGTTGGTTTATGTATTCACACATGTATTATGTTTCCGGTTAATACAATTCTAGCATGAATAATAAACATTTATCATGATGTAAGGAAATAAATAATAACTTTATTATTGCCTCTAGGGCATATTTCCTTCACCTATCATATTGGTAACTCTAGCATGCTTTGTGTTTGCACTGGTGTGCTATTGCAAATAGATCAAGTTTATTGTGCTACCATCCAAGTGCACGAACATGCAAGAAACCACACAAGTTTTTCCAATTAGATATTATAGGATTTGAGGTACTGCAATGACACACCATAGAAAATTTAGTTGTTAAAACTAAGATAAACAATTTCTTTCAACGATCCTCTATTTTGGTATTTGGTAGCCGTGTATTGTAGAACCCACATCAAGATATTTATAGATAGTTAAATAGACACAATTATATATATACACAATATAAAATACATCTAAGTTTCAAAATATATGTTATAGATAATTTGATTTTGTCATATTTCTTTATACTTTGTCTAATGCAGACTTGAGTTCACATAATCTCCCAAATTAAAATATGAAAAATAACACAATGTCCTTTGATAAACATAGATTTTGTGCATTAGCATTGCACATGACATATTAAGAAAAACTTGCAATATTACTATTTTCTAAAGGTACAATAGAGAATAATAAGAAAAATAATGAGTAAAATGGTACCAATGAAATCTAGTTAAGACCTAATAAAAATATAATATGAAATGTAAAAATGTTTTGTATAAACATATGAAGGAGAACAGATATGTCCTACACTGAGATGGAGGTGCTCGATCAGTTGGATCAGTCAGGTAGAATCATGGTCTTCATGTTCTAGTACACTGATGGATCCTTAGTTCTTGAACTTTGAAGTTGATGGATCCTTTTTTCTGTTGGAAAGTACATGAATGGACTGAAAAGTCAACAAAGGTAATGCATACTTGGTATATTAAGTCTCATGCTATTACTAAGATATGGGTTGAATAATATATGTATAAATCCGGTGATTGAAACTTCAATTATTCCTGCACTCCTGCTTGCAATAATACACTTATAATCCCCATAAAAACGATACTATTATAATTAACAATCTTTTATTACCTTATCACTGAAACATGCAGATGTTTGATTGCAAGATGCCTGACTCTACTACATGGAAGAAAGTAATTATGCAAATCCTAATTGTATCTGTATAAATGTTGGACTCTACTACATCGAAAGAAGAAATATTATATGAAGTTCCAAAGTTACTTTGTTATTTGTGAAAGTCGGATGCATCTCAAACTCTGTTGCTTTGTTGCAGGATGATGAAGAGGAAAAGGGAAAGGGGGAAGGAGCTCAAGGAAACAAAGAGGGGTGGAATAAGGAATAAACAAGTATTGGTGGGAGGTCACAACCTCCAAGCCGACGGCAAGGTAAGGCCTCACGCTCAATTTGTAACTCTAGTAAATAAATGGACTTCCTTTTTAGGTTTAGCTTCACTGAAACCAGTAAATCTATTTTACTCCATATTCTTGCGGCTTCATTAACGGTCCATATCACATTTTGAAACCAGCATTAGTTGAGACTATACGATTTAAAACATCTTACTATTGATTTTTTTGAAACTAATGTTAAAGGTAATCAGATTTTTTTAGGAGTCATGTCTGCTTCAGCAAATAAGTTCTTGAGGGCACAGAGCAAATCTTTACATCACCATTATTATTTTTATTTACTTTCAGTTATAACACTTCAGCCCATGCTTGTCAAATTTGTGATCCTTATAATGCTCTTTGCGGAAATGAACAAACACACTCTTTGGTTGCATAACTAATGGTGAAAGTGTAAAAATGATACTATTATCAATGCTCGATTTTGTACACTTAATTTTTTGTCAACAAAAACGTGATGTAAGTGGTTGCCTCATTGTGAGATGCACGCTGATGTATCTTTTTTTATGTGTCTCTTCTCTGTAGAAACATAAGCTCAACTTCAATATGAAGTTTTCTACTCCCGGTGCACATAATTCCAATTTATCTGAGATACATTTGCATGTATATTGTAGCCTAAAGGTTATAGTTCACTTTTCTCTTTGGGGTGAGTTGAGCTTAAACCTTGTGTTGGTAAGAGAGGAACATATCGAAGTTACTGTATAGCACTCCTGGAGTGCCTCTCTGCTGCTTCTGACCAAGTATCAATCTGAGACTCATTGCTCTCTTGTTGTGCTCTGACAAGACTTGAAATATATGGAAAGTCATGTTCTGCTACCTATAAGTTATAGCTCGATTTGTCCATAAAAATTTGCTGAAGAGACAACAATGTTTAGTTTCAGGTCGTGTCTTCCTTTGTTTCATAGTTGTTTAAAACTTTGTGGCGTCGTTGCTCTTGTCGGCCTTCATTAGGTTGATGTACTATTCTCTTCTTAATATATCTACACACGCAGTTCTCCTGCATGTTCTTGGAAAAGAAGGAAATGATTTTTTGCTACATTTTGAGCATTGCATTTTAAAGTAAAGTTTCAGCCATTATTTGTTAGCAGAAATTCAGTGATCTATATGCAAACAATCTCTCTGTTATTAGTAATCTTGTGGGACATCTTGATATTTCTTAGCTTTTGATGTTTCACTTGGTAGCAAGTGCAAGTATCATTATACTGCAGTGGCGCAGACAGGCCCCAGGCGGGGGGGGGGGGGGGGGGGGGGCTGGGCCTGGGGCGTGAGGATTTGTTCCTTCGTTCACTGTAGCGGTTTTGCATTGTTTCACACTGTTCATCACTATAGCGCTGAAGTAGGCCCGGGGCCCAGTGCTAGCCTGGCTCCGCCTCTGTTATACTACTTGAGAAGACTAAGCATGGGAGAGATTGTGGTTTCGAAGTTGTTGGTAATAGGTACTCCCTCCGTCCCATAATATACAAGCTCCATCAAGGGACGGAGCTTGAAAAATGTTTTTATATTATGGAACGGAGGGAGTAATTCATATTTATCTTATAGCTTGAAAAACGTTATTACATTATGGGACAAAGGGAGTAATTCATATTTATCTTATAAGGTTACTAACATACTTACTTTGGACAACACTTTCCCTACCTCCCGGCGCCGCCTTCCCCACTTTCCCTACCTCCCGGAGCTGCCGCCCCCCGCTTCCCCTACCTCTAGACGCCGCCGCCCCAATCTCCGGCGTGCCACCAGACTGCCTTCGGCCGCCGCCCCTAGCTCCGGCGCGCCTCCAACCGCCCCTGGCTCTGGCGCGCCTCTCACGTGTCTACATCTCTTGCCCACGTCCTCCATCGCAGGGCACTGCCGTAGCCGCCCAGCGCATGGATCCACCCCTTCCCCCCGAGACAGCGAGTCGCCCGAATCCAGCCATCGCGCCGCCCCACTCGCCGGGATCTGGTCTTAGCGCCGCTCCTCCCCCGCCACAGGATCCGTCCGCCCCGCCGCCCACGGTCCGGATCCGGCCGTCGCCTCCTCCGTCTCTGGATCCGGCATCCAGCACCTGCTCGGCCCTTGTTTCCTTCTTGCGCTGGCATCCATCTCGTTGCACGCGAGCTCCTCGGCACGACGGCGACAATCGTGGCTCATCGGCACGCTGGTGACGAGCCCAACGAGAGATGAGGTGCTGCCGACACTGTGCTCTGCTCATCCTCTCCAGAGCTCGTCTCCCACGACCCGCCTGAACGGCACCTACTGTCCCAGCCACTGCACGGCTCCTACGTCGTTGCCGAACTCAGTTGAGGGTAGGGTGAGGGCGGCAACGTAGGTTGTGGCGGGGTTGTGGCGACGCGCACCTCCCACCTCTGCCTGCCTACTTCCTCACCTGACCCTGTTCAGCTCTGGCCGGCATCCAAGCTTGCACCTCCCACGGCCGCACGCGCTCAACACGAATTTCCATGGCTTGCACTTCTTCGGTCCCTCAGCTTGCGCAGTGCAGCTTCAGCTTCTTGCGGTGACTTGGACTTGGCATGCTGATGGAGATGACCCGCACTCCAGTAGGATGGGACCTGCCCACTCGAGGCCGTAGAGATGTACAAATCTTATGCTCCTTCCCCCATTGGGTTGCATGGAACGTGTTCGTGCAAATGCTCATGTGAGCATTGTATTTGTTACAGGGTGATATTTCTTGGTCAACAATGATATAGCACTAACGTATAGCGTTATAATGTCTCATTTTTGTATGATCGGTCTATACTAGAACACCTATAAATTTTTGGAAAAAAATTCAGATTGCAACCTATGATGTTCATCGGTAAAAAAATCATGGAAAAATGGAGAAACAAAAACAAGTAAAAACACATGGAGAAAAAGTTTTCATGACTACATGGGGAAAAGGGTTCAAATGAACATGTGAAGTTCAGGTTTCAGAAGTTGGTAAGTTTGAAAACAATAAACCAGATAAAATAAGTACAGAGGAAAAGAAGTTACATCCGAAAAAAATAAAGAGACCATGAAAAAAGTTCCTCAAGAAAAAAAAGCGACAAATGTGGTGTGAACTAAGAAGAGAGAGAGAGAGAGAGAGAGAGAGAGAGAGGGAGGGAGGGAGGGAGGGAGAGACGTTGCAAAAAATTTGTAGTCGAGGGTTGCGAAGCTCAAAAAATAGAACACTAAATCATCATTATAAAAAGTCCTTTTGCGGGTTTTTTTACAAAACCCAGACATAATTCCCACAATTTTTTTTGAAATAAAACCATGAAATTTGAATTAAAAAATTGAAGTGAATAGAATCAAGAATTTTGAATTAAAATAAAAAGCAATTTGATGTTTATATACCAACAAGAAAACATGCCTCACGTAGAAAATGTTAGCATTGGAAGTGCAAAATCAAAAAAGGTTCCCCCACGAAACATAGCTAGTTCGGAGAATAACACAAGATTATATTTTTTGAGTAAGATTAACCGGTCAATCCGAAAAAGTTTGATGAAAATACAATTTCATAAAAAAGGGATTCCATGCATCTAAATAAGAAAACATGAAGTTCAAATTTAGATAACCAAGAAGTCGGAAAGGTGAAACTAAAAATATAGTGTGGTTTAAAATGTTTTTTGAAAAAAAGATCTCGTTTCTAAAACACCTACACGTTCAAATTAAAATAACGGAGTGATTCAGTGTTTATAAAGAAAACTTGGATTTCTCCAGTTCCTAAAGAATAAAAACCAAGAAGTTCAAATTAAGATAACACGGAAGTTCGATGGTTATTTACCAACAAGAAAAACAAAGCTTCAACTATAAAAGTGTTAACTTGAGAAGTTCAAATTTGATAAAATAGAGAGTTCGAAGAAAAACTTATCACTGTACTAAAAAAATTCCCATGGATTTTCCCAGTATTAAAAAATAATAACCAAAAAGTTCAAATTAGAATAACAAAGTTGTTCAATATTTGTAATAGAAAATAGTTTTTCATGGTTTTAAATAACCGAGAAGGTCAAATTAAAATAGCAAAGTAGTACAAAAAGAGTTACTAAAAACAGATTTTTTTCTGTTTCTAGGAAAAACCTGGAAGTTCAAATTTATAAAATGAAGTGGTTCAATGTTTATTTACAAAAAAAGAATTACTTTGTTACCAAATAATAAAGCCAAGAAGTTCACTTGAAAAACAGAGGGTCTAATGTATAAAAAAATCAGTTCGTCTCATTTCTCGAAAAAAATAAAGTATGAAGTTCAAGTAAAGTATAAAGGATTTTCACCATTTCTCAATAAAAACTTTGCTTGGGTTTCTAATAAAAAATTAAAGTGGAAAGGAGCGGATTTGCAACAGCTTTTCAACACCGTGTTATTTGTCTCATTCCGATAAACAGTTTTGAAATGTGATCGAAAATATGATTCACGTTTTTTGTATGAAGAAAAAACCGTTTTCAAAACTGCTCCTAAACCTCTTAGGTTTTGCCAAAAATTTAACTTGGGTCATGCTACTCGTGTCAATAGCTTTCCAACGGTATATCGCAAGCCCCATTTGGGCAATGTTTACGGAAGTTCAACCTAGCAATGGGGGAAGTTCAACTACTGCTGATAGGACAAAAAGAAATGAGAAGTTCAATTTCTAAAGACGACACGGCTCAACGTGCTAAACAATGTTGAAATAAAACAAAAAGAAAAGGAGAAGTTCAATTTCTAAAGATGAATAGGTTTGATGTGCAAACCAATGCAAAGACACACACAAAAATGTTGTTTTGGTGTCTTAAAATACTTTTATTCATAAAAAAGGATTAAGAAATAAAACGAGGAAGTCCATATTAAAAACATGGATAAGTTCGATGATTATAGAAAACTCATATTTTCCTCGTTAATAAAGAATGGGAACAAGAAGTTCAAAAATAAAACAATAAGGAGTTCAACTTTTAAAAATAGAGTGCTTCAAAATTTCATAAAAATATTAAAGAAATAAAATCAGGAAGTCCATATTAAAAAGATGAAGATGTTCGATGATTATAGAAAACTCAGATTTTCCTCGTCATTAAAGATTGGAAACAAGAAGTTCAAAAATAAAAACAAGAAGTTCAACTTTTAAAAATAGAGTGCTTCAAAATTTTATAGAAAAGGATTAAGAAATTCAGATAAATATTTATAAAAAACTCAGATATTTTCACGTAACCGAGAGAAGTTCGATTGATAACTGCCAAAAGTTCACGTTCTACACGGTGTGCATTTTGTATTAAAAAAGAATAAAAAAGAAAGGACTAAAAGTTTTGTTGTTATAAGGGCAACTCCTCGGTCGAAGAAAGTTAAAAAAAATATTGTGAGAGGGGTTTGTACAAAAGGAGTATCATTTGTGTAACACTAACAAATGGATGAGAAAATTACACACGAAAATACGTCACAGAAGTTCAACATGAAAACAACATGAAGTTCAACTACTACGCTGAATGAATTTCAGATGAAAAACTTTTAAAATCATCGCGAGTATGAAAAAACGATCAACATGGGAAAGTTAAGTGCTTATAGCAGCTTTCCACCGGTATATCTCTTGCTCAATTCCGGTGAGTGGATGGAGAGTTACAAGCAGTGGATGGAGACCTATGAGCAAAAAAATCACGTGGAAAACAGAGTGAGGTTCAGGTACACGTGCCGAGAAGTTCAAGTTCTTCACGGGGTGCATTTTTTAAGAATTTGTTTCGTGATAAAGGCAGAACAAATGATCTCTCTGTTTTCGAAATTACAGGAAAACGGCTAGGAACCAGAGAAACCATCAACATGGAAAAGTTTTGCATTTTCCGTAGCTTTTCAGAGGTATATTATTTGCCTCATTCCGATAAAGTTTGTAGAAATTACGGGGAAAATATGTTTTTAGCCATTTTCCAAATTGACTTAAAACCGTAAGGAATTAGGAGAAACAATATATACAAAAAAGTTTCGCGTTTGTTCAAGCTTTCCAACGCCATATCATTTGCTGCATTCGGACGTACGATTAAACAATTAGCTCGAAAATACGAACTCAATGGAACTTGTATTGTTTTCTAAATTACTTTTAAACCGTTCAAAATTAGAAAACACTTTTAACATGAAAAAGTAGCGCATTTTCATAAGCGTTCCAACGCCATATTATTTGCCTCAATTGGATTAGCCGTTTAGAAATGACATCGAAAATACAAACTCGGGTGTTCCATTTGCGAAATTCTACGATTTTCCAAATTACTCTTTAACTGTAGGGAATTAGAGAAAACTTTCAACATGTGGAAGGAGCGGTTTTGCAGCAGCTTTCCAACGCCATATTATTTGCCTCATTCCGATAAATGGTTTTAAAATGCGATCGAAAATACGATTCACGTTTTTTTGCGTGAAGAAAAACGGTTTTCAAAACTGCTCTTAATCCGCTTATATTTTGCCAAAAAATTAACCTGGGTCATGATACTGATGTCCATAGCTTTCCAACGGTATATCGCAAGCCCCATTTGGACACCTTTTAGCTGAAGTTCAACCTAGTACTCGGGGAAGGTCAGGCGCGTTACTCGAGAAGTTCATGTTGTGATTAGAATATTATTCTGATCTCGTGATCAGAATAGTGTTTATGTATGTATGTATGTATGTATGTATGTATATATATATATATGTATATATATATATATAGAGAGAGAGAGAGAGCAATAAATTTGTGCACGAACTAACCGGTAAGAATTTAGGTGTTTGTAAAATTGGTTAGATGAATACCCTGATCGTGTTAGTTTGCTGTTTGTAACTAACATCGTACAATCTTTTAATCATGATCAATAGATTGTCCCTTCCATCTAAAGATAAAATATGCCAAGAACGGTATGTTCATAACTTTTTGGTTCACAAAAGCGCGAGTGAGGTCGGAGGAGAGTAGGGCATATTATTCCGAGGTGGTGTTGTCACCAAGGATGTGGCGAGCAAACTGCCGCACTCAAGCATCTACGACCCCAACCCCTCCCCCACTTTGTGCCCTTTGCCAGGACCCTAGAGAGAGAAGAAAAAGGCTGGCTGTTCGCAAACCCTCAAACTCATTCCATATATGAGAAAGAAATGAGGGTGTTCAGGCAGTCAGCTACATCGAACGTGGCCCACTCTAGACTATTCTTTCTTTCTTTATTCTCTCTCTCTCTCCCAATCAATAATATGCATGTGACAGACAATTTGGGGGACCTGGCCGCATGGATGGACAAATGAGGTTCAAAGTTGACACATCCGGACATTATTTGGATGTGTCACCGGACATATAGGGGTGTGGGCCATATTTGTCCAGTCCAATTGGATGCTTTTATCTGTTTAGTAGGAGAGGTTAGGACACAATTGTCGATGCTTCCATCCGTTTAGTAGGAGAGGTTAGAATAGATCGATTCATAACTTCTTAATGATACGTTGGGCGTGCACGCTTACTAGTAAACATGGAAGTTAATCATTCATATTGATTATATTATAACTAAATTATAACACTGGTTTATTTTTTTGGCATTTATATGCATCACAATATTTCACTCGAAGATGTGAGGTAAAATCGTAGAATAATGTTCGGAATTGCACCAGCTTATGAATAAATCATCTATAAGGTACCGGCGAAAATTAGTCACTGAAATTTATTAAATTGGTTTTGTAAATACCTTTAAATATTATTTTTAGCTTATTTTTAGTTATGAATGTCGTGAAGCCTAAAATCTCCTTCAATAAGATCGGAGTGTTATATCAGATCAAATAAACAATTAGACATCATGATTAAGAAAATATGGTGAGGAACCGACTTCAAGAACTAAATAAACACAACAAACAACAACATTGTTTAAAGGTAAAGAAGTGTAACCCAGTTCGGATAGTGAAAAATGGAAATTCTATCATCAAGAAGGATTGAATATATACGAAATCTATCACCAGGAATACATGTTGAACCCAACTACATGAAGAATGAAAACTCTCTCTCTCCCTCCCTCCCTCCCTCTCTCTCTCTCTCTCTCTCTCTCACACACACACACACACACACAATGCGCGAAAGAGGTGCATGGCGGCGCAGATAAGAGTTTCAAGATGCTAATAAAGAGAGGGGTACGATGGAACTAGGCTGCTGGATCTAAGCTTCGCATCGACGGATTATGACATGTAGCTTGATCTGAGCTTCTCATGGTTAGACTACGACCGGGCGGCAGGAAGGATTGGAAAGGAGGAAGCAAAACTGGGTGGTACTGAACGACAACCTTGACCGGAGTTGTGGCGAGCTCGTTAGTTGGTAAGGTAACGAGAGGGTGGTGGTTGCAGTAGGGGAATAGGGCGGTAGAGGTATGGAGGTGGGATGATGGCCAGAGTATGGTGTTGAGAGCATCTCCACTCGCCCCCCAACAGGCCCCCAGGGCGCCTTTTTTAGCGCCGACGGGGAAAAAATGGCCCAGTCGCGCCCCAGGTCCTTGTTTATCGCCGGTTTAGACCGAAATAACAGCCGGCGAACACGAGCCGAACCCAGTCCCCGGGGCGCCTAGGGGCGCCGGCCGAAGCGAAAAGGCGCGTGGGCCCTCTCTGTCGGCGACAGACAGACCTTTTCCTGCCGTTTTGCCCCCTTTCCCTCCATTTCCTCATTGCTTCCCCCTTTCTGCCCCGCCACTCCTGCCATTCTCCTCCCCCTCCCCGCCATCTGGCCGCCATGCCGCCGAAGAAGTATTCGGCCCCTCGCGCTGCTGCCGCTACCGATTCTGCCCAGCCGAAACAGAGGAAGCCGAGGGCGCCTATGGCAAAACCACCGGGCGTGTCCAACGCCGAGTGGAGGGCGGAGGTTCAGTGCCGAGAGGCTGTCACCATCGATCGGCGGAACAGACTCAACGCCAAGAAGGCCAGGGACGCGGCCGTGTTAGCGGCAGTGGCGGCGGCGGAGCAGGCAGAGGCGTCTCGCGTGGGGGAGGCAGCAGCGACACTGAGTTCAAGTTCCTTCACGTGTTCTCCCGGATCGAGTCGTGCGAGAAGTGGAGGGATGTCCGGCTCACGCTCGCCAAGGCCAAGGAGACGTACAAGCCGGACGCGGCCACCTTGGGGGCGGCGGATGGCTGCCCTGATGGCAACAAAAGAGCCAAGACGGCGAATGACATGACACCGGCCGCTGAGCGGCTGCAATCTTCGATCGAGCAGTGCATCACCAATGCCAAGAACAATGCCGCAAATAGGGAGGAGAAATCCGACGCCGGCGCGGTGGTCGGTGTTGATGACGAAGCAGGACGTGAAGCTCGACCTACTACGGATGAACGTCGCCGCTAAGAAGAGGAACATCGACCTGGCATTCTTGATGGGGGTGGACATGTCGGCGATGGATGAGCATGTCTAGGCGTGGTACCTGGCGGAGCGCAGCCTCATCTTGAACCAGATGCCTTCGACCACCGCACCTACGCCGACGCCGAGCCCGACGCTGACACCCAGCCCGCTCGATGACGCCACACCGACATTGAGCATAGAAGCCACGCCGACGCCGAGCACAGAAGCCACGCCGACGCCGACGCCGACCAACCCGAGCACAAAAGCCACACCGACGCCGAGCAGTCCCATGCTGGAGGAGCCCGTCGTTTGATGCATCCCTTCGTCTACGCGTCCTTCCTTTTGAACGCCGAACTTCCGTGTAAGTTTGATCGTCGAGCTGTGGATGATCGCCGATGATCGCCGAACTTGTGGTGTTTTTTGGGCAGCGAAAAAGACAAATTTGAATTTATGTGCGTCTTGGGGCCGAAACGTGGGGCGTGGTTGGGAACTGGATTGCCCCCAGGGCGAAATAACCGCCGGCGCATAGCGGAAAACGACAATCGCCGGGTGCACTGGGGGGCCAAATGAGTGAAGATGCTTTGATACCATAACCCTAGCCATGCTCTCTCCCTCGATCGCTCTAGCTCGCCAATGTTTCATTAAAATGGTGAAAGCCATTTAGGAAGAGAAAAAATGTGAATGATTGTCATGATAAATTAACTGTAATTTTTGGCAACTAGAGGAGTAATGTGATGATTCAGATAAAAGAAGCCAGAAGAAAGCTTGGGAAGCCTCGAGGCTCCGACGCGTCCCGGTATGTAGAGGAAAACGGGGGAGCGCCCAATTAAACCCGTTTTAAGCTTTGAGTTAAAGGTTAGGGTAAGGTTTCCTGGCGACGGCACTGTACGGAACGCCATATCTAGTCTGATTGGTGAACTTCGCTGGTTTCGGCTTCCTCGAGTAGTTGGTGAGTTTAGCTCTTGCCGGATCAAGGGCGATTGTCCAGCCCTCTCTGCCACTATTTCTCCAGGACGGCAATCTGTTTCTAAGATCACTGTCGTCGGCGTCTTTTGGTTCTGGCTAGCAATTTTCCGTTCGTTGTGTTAACAACGTTTTTCTGCCTTCGCTAAGGACATGACATGCGTTCAATTTTCTGTTTTAATATGATCTTTGCCTTTTAACAACTCAAATACAGTAAACATAAGGCGCATGAATGTAAACTACTCAAGACAAACAGACCGATCTCTTCTACGCACAATCCACAATCCCACATGATCTATTCAGCTGTTCACTAACACTAGCAACCACGCACGCTCTGTTCTCGGCACACAGAGCAGAGCCACACATTCACCCCACACTTAACCTACAGCACACGACATGAGCAGACATCGCTCGACGATCATAGCCGCAGGGATCAGATGCGGGTCATGCCGATGCCGCCGCCGTTGATGATGGGCGGGGGCGCGGCGCGGGCCTTGGAGTAGAAGACGTAGTGGAGCATGACGAAGAGCGTGGTTAGGAAGGCGAAGGCGGCGCCGGCGGCGAAGACGCCCCTGCGCAGCATCGCGCAGTTGTAGTAGCCGCTCACGTACTTGGTGTGGTACGCGTTCCGCACCGACCCCGCCAGCAGGCACACCTCCGCGATCACGAACGTCAGCCTGCAGCATGCACCACCCACAAGTTCAGATAGATTTTCAGAGCAAGAAACTGCCGACAGAGTCGTTGCTGGTGTAAACTGTAGTCTCTCTGTTTTAAAGTGTGCTGGGCAGACAAGAATCATCAGGAAGCAAAAAGAAATTGTTGTGCAGAGACTCATTTGGATTTTAGTGTGATATGATCAAAGGACACAATGACGTTTGTAAACTACTACTGTAAACCAATGTGACATGAGCCCACCAAAATGTGGTGTAGTATGATCCTAGCGTATCAAGTACTGTATTTAAGAGCAAATAACATGGTCAAAGTACCAAGTAAATTAAAATTGAGGGTGTACATTACCACCCACAAGTTCAGAGTTTCAGAGCAAGCAACACCGACAGGGTCATTACCGGTCTAGATCGTGCAACCTCCGTTCAAAACTAACTGTCGACGTGTGTCAGTGTGTAGATTCACTCATTTCAGAGACAGATAATTCCGAACAGAGTTGCTCGGTAGTTTTTGCTGAACAGAGTTGTAGACTATACTCTGAAGTTTTTGCTGAACAGAGTTGTAGACTATACTCTCAAGTTTTTTGCTGAACAGAGTTCTAGGCTGCATTATATAGCGTGTGATGATGAACAGATTGCAGAGGCAAAAAATTCGTTCGGTTGGTAGCTTCAGCCTTCAGGTCCTATTGCCCTAGGACATGCCATGTGCTAATATTTGACCAACACGTCACTGGTTTGTAGCGTCTGTTGGCAAAAATGTCAGTCATGGTAACTGACAGTGCGCCTTGACATGTTTATATGTTATCATGTTTAGGAATCAACTACTCTCTATATTTTTCCATGTCTATCACATCCAAGTGTGATCAAACATATTGCTCGAGTGCCTATAAGGCGCCGACACGTTAGATTAAACATATGGACTATCCAGATGGTGCTTGCAATAATTAACTAACACCAGCGCACCGCTCAATCAGCACAACGATCAGGTGTGCGACCGCAAAAGGCCTGAACTACAAGGGCGCAATCGCACGAACAAATAAGCAGCAGCAGCAGATGCTAATCAGCAGGCTGGAGGCTAGCGATCGACCATGGATCGATGAGATCAGGCATCAGGATTAGTGAATCATCTGACTTACCAGCAGAGGACGAAGAAGAGGCCGGAGAAGAAGCGCCAGCGGCCGGGGGAGAGCGCGCGGCCGCAGCAGAAGCAGCGACTGGCGGCCATGGCCACGGCCTGCCCGACCAGCAGCAGGGCGAGCGCGCTGACGCCGTACCAGGTGGACGCGTCCGTGTCGTACACGCAGTACCGCCTGCCGCCAGGCTCGGCCTCGCCGAGTTGCGCCTGCACCCAGTTTCCCCAATCAACCAAGATCCAAGAACCAGACGCCTCCGGCCTGAGCACGTACGCATACATAGATGCTTGAACGAGTTGGCTACGAGATGGTGCGGCTCACCGTGCTCCGGCGGCGCTCGGCGCCGATGGCGAGGACGAAGGCGAGGATGTCGAGGAGCAGCACCAGGCCGATCACCACGATGGACGCCATGGGGGTCGCCGGCCGATCAAAACCAGATCACGCCGCTGGCTGGGCAGCTAGCCTCGCACCGGCGATCGATGGATGGGTTGATGGATCGAACCTGCTGCGCAGAGCACGCAGAGAGCTCGCCGGCTTTCCTCTGCTTCGGGGGATAAGAGGAGGAGGGTGGGAAAGAGGGAAGGAAAGGCGATGCGCATCGGAGATGTGGCTCGCCACTACTGCTGGGTGGGTCTTCCTGAGGTCGACGTCCCCTCCCGCTTTGTATTCTTCCTCTTGCCACTCTGCTGATTTGCTGTCGTGGTGGTCTGTAGACTGTGTAGTCTATCGATGCCGCCGCCTACTCTGCCGGCCGCGGTTGACGCGCAGCCGCCTACACGATTACGAAACAAATTACTCGTAGAATACGCCTATACGATTCCAGCCGGTTGATGTGCCGGGGCGAGCTGGCGGGTGTCCTGGCTTGGCTTGGAGATGAAACAATTTCCCTTTCACTTTCTCATTTTTTACTCCATCTTGTTTAGATCACGGCTTCCCTTTCCTTGCGGGCGAAGGATCCGATCGGTTGACGGGTGCTTTTTGCCGTTTTCTGTACGTAGCGACGACGAAGCGACCGATGCGCCAGATGTCCGTCGGCGAAGGGTGTTCTACTCTCCGGGCGACGGCGACACTCGTTTCGTGCGCCGGTGCGCTTTGCGGTGGCGAGTAGCTGGCGAGCAAAGCGAAGAGTGGGCACCGAGGAATCAAAGGAGGAGGAGGTCGAGCCGGAGGTGGAGGTGGGCGGTCCTTTTCCCTGCGGGTATACCGCACCGGAGGAAAACGACGGCTGGATCAGTCAGCTGCCAGTGCCTCCGGCGTGCGCGACACGGGGTCGATGCTAGTATATGCCTAGAGGGCTGGGCAGCTTGCCGATCGGCCGGGGCGGACGGGCCAACCGTCCGCGTCTCTTTCGGCCGCCGGCGATCCGCCGTTTCGTGCGGGGCGATGGCTCTGTTTCCGTCTGCTACCGCCACGCTCAACGCTAATGCCATTCCCGTGCGAAACTTTTCTGCGCCGTTTCATTCTGGTCCGTGGGGGTGGGTAATTCCTGCATTACCGTGGCCCGCGTTAATTCAGAGCAGCTACTTCATGGTCCTTCCAATTCGTTAGCGATCTGCTAGGGTTAAAATGGAATGCAGGTAACAATTTTGGATTTACCTAAACGCAAATATTCAACTCGCACCTACTTTTTTCTTGAAAAGGAAGGGCCAACCTCCCTGCCCCTGCACTCGTTTTTTTACGAGAAAACTTCCAATCCCTCTGCATTCTCGGGTGCACATAGCCATCATGCCTCTACACTTTTTCTGCGAGAAAACTTGTAATCCCTCTGCATTCTTGGGTGCACATAGCCATAGCTTTCATTAAAGTGGTGTTAAGCATCAAGACCCGTCAATTGGCTTTAAAAAAAATCAATAAATAAACAAGACCAACTATTGCTATTGCTTGTATACTTTATTTGTGCACCCAGTGTTTTAGTAATGATTTAGAGGACTATCCAACAAAAACACTGCAAGGCATGATTCCATTTGTGATGTTGCTGGGTTTTAGGCATTTTACCCTTTTTTGGTTAGGCATTTTACCAAGATGTGTGCTTCGGTACAGGGCCGGCCCTAAGGAGGGGGAGGGGGGCAGTAGGGGCCGCCGCCTCGGGACCTCCAAACTTAGGCCCCCCTGCACACGTATGCACAAGAATCGTCCCTGCCACAAATTCCTGATAAACGTCATTAGAGATCCTTGTTCTTTTTTTACAGCATTAGAACAATAGAACTCCTTGTTCTCAGAGAAGAAGATGGTACAATTTTACCTTTTACCACCTAGGCCTTGGGCCTTTTATTCAGTATCAATGTTAAAGGAGTAAGTGGATTGTGGGTTAGCTGGGTCAGGATCGCACATTTCTAAGCGGTCTTTTTGAAAGATTTGAATAACCATTGGTTGAAGTGGTGGCAAAACCAACGACGCATAAGGCTCAGTCCTAACAAATTAAGGGAAATATTTATTTGACGAACATTGCATGGCACTTTTTCATGTTCTGTTACGCTTGGTAATAAACATCTGAGAAGTTTGCCCCTTTGCCCATCTTGTTCTTGTGGTCTATGAGATACGAAATATTTGTTGTTTCAATGACAAAAGGCTAAGGAGGTTTGGAGAAGGCTGGTATTGGAAAAAGTTATTGAAAGAGCTTGGGAAGTTGATCATGCCAGCGATACTGTCCTGGAATTTTTATTTCACTTGCCAGATCAAGATTTATTTATCATGGGCCTCCAAAATACATGTGAGATAATGGCCGTCACCACTTGGCATTTGTAGTGGGAAAGGCGTAAGCAGGTGCATAAGGAGAAGATTCAAGATGCTATCCAGATTGCTATAGGGATTCTTGCTCTCACGACAGCTAAGTATGTTTCTGCTTCTTCTCCAAATGTTTCTATTAGGAGAGAGGGGGGATTCACCCACCTGTGGGTTTTATGAAGCTTAATGTTGACGCATCCTTTGATCATGAATTACTTAAGGCTACGGCTGGGGCGGTCTTGAGGGATGATAAAGGCTTCATGTGCAAATGTTCCGACGGTGGAAGCTCTGGCGCTTAGATTCGGTCTATCCCTTGCGCAAAGGGCGGGGTGTAATCGTCTCTATATTAACTCTGATAATTTGAAGGTAATTGACACAAGCGCCTCCTTATAAGAGCATCTATAGCTAGGCACCCCAAACCAGCCTCAAATACCCGAGCGGACGGCCCTATCACAAAACATTGACCCAGACAAACGCCTCAAACCGGCCTCAAACACAAATTAAATAATATAAAACTTTTAAAAAATTGAAAAAATCAGTAATTTTAAAAATATAAGAAAATAAAAAGAAAAACAAGGAAGAAAATAAAAAGACAAAAAACCCAACAAAAAAGAAAACAAATATGTTCACAAGCCTCCAGAAGCTTCTCCAAACTAGCTGCAAGCTTAAAAAAACCAAAAGCGTACAATAACCAACACCCCCTACACAAACTTTAATGTGACACGGCTGTCGCGGAAGCAAAGCCATGCCTCTAACGGAAGAAAAAAAACAGTTTTTTCCATTTCCGAGAGGCACCGTCGTGCCCCTCGCGGAAGCAAAACCATGCCTCTCACAGAAGCAAGTTCATGCCTTTCACGGAAGAAAAAAAAAAGAGAAAACGTATTTTTTCCCCATTTCTAAGATGCACGGTCGTGCCTCTTGCGGAAGAAAAAAAAGAAAATGCATTTTTTTCGTGCCTCTCATGATGCCAAATCATGCCTCTTGTGGAAGAAAAAACACATTTTCACAAATTTTTTTCAAAAACCCAAGGAAAATCGGTGAAAAACCGAAGAGCCGAAAAAACCATCTAAAGAACCAAAAAAAGCATGCGGAAAAAAAATTAAAAACAAAATTCAGAGGAATCGTCTAGAGCACAACATGTGGCGGCGCATCCTGAAGTGACACTTGGGGAGGCTGGAACGAGCGCTCTTTAGCTAGTTGCTCCCGAGTTCCTATGTCTCGCTTACTACATAGGGCAGCCTCGCTCAGGCGAGTTCCAAACTGGGCCGGCCCAGCGAGTGGGAAGCCACAACCTGTTTTTTTTTTCTATTTTTCAAAGAATTATATTTTTTTATTTCTGTTTTCACTTTGCAATTGGAATATATACAACAAACAATTTACACAAGAACATTGAAATCTCAACTTTGTATAGAAATTTATTTTTCCGATGCATACGAAAAATATACAACGTGAATGCAAAAAAGTTACATAAAAAATATAAGTTTTCAAATGTTAATCATGTATTTCAAAAATGTTAAATGTGTATAAAAAATCCTGATGTATACAAAAAATATACAGTGTATACGAAAAATAGGTATAAAAATATAAGTTTTCAAAAATGTTAATCATGAATTTGGAAAATATTAAATGTGTATACGATAAAAGTAGACTTAAAAATATGTTTAAGAAATGCTAATATATTTGCAAAATGTTAAACTTGTATATAGAAAATGCTCCTCGTGTAGTACAAAAAATTCCAATGTTTATGGCAAAAGTAGACATATAAAATATATGGTTAAACGAATGTTAAACATGAATTTATTAAATTTTAAATATGTATACTGGCTTGGCTAAAACACGACGCAAATTTTCTTCAAGCGAGCGTACGATACAACTCGCTATAAGCAACGTATCGCCGTAGTTGACGAGAACCTCTAGAGCCCGCTTGGATTGCCGTTTCATCTTTCGTGAACGTATTTTTTCTACACATGTAAGAGCATCTCCAATAGACGGTTTAAATGTAAAAATACCTAATTTTTGGACTATATGAGGCAAAAAAACGCTGCTTCAACAGATGATTCATATGCAAAAAAAAAAATTAGACCGTGGCCTTTTCGTGATGTAAAATACAACAACTCACGGTGTAAATATACATCACGAGATGCATCTGGTCCAAAACCAGCCGCCGTCCGCGAACGCCCACCGTCACTTCATTTCCTTTCCCGCCCGCGCCCGTCCGCCCGCCCGAAGAACAGCCGGCCGGAATCCGCCGCCGCGACCGCCCAAAACCTCGCCGTCGGCGTCGCCACCACCCCACATCCCCGCCGCCGCCCTCCGCTGCCGCCACCACCCCACATCCCCGCCACCGCTCTCCGCTGCCGTCGCCCCCGTCACCTCCCCACCGCCGCCCGGATGCCGCCGAATCAGGTGGCAGCCGGCAGGATTCGGCCCCTCCGGCGGTCCCGCTACGGCGGCAGGCCTCCGCCGGGTCTTATAGGCTACCGCCGATCTCCTCCCGTTAGCTGTGAGCCTGTCCATGGTTGTTGCGCCGGCCGCACAACCGCCACACCAAGCCCTCCGCCCGGCTGCCGAACTAGTCTTCGCCGCCCTACCGAGCTCCTCTTGGCCTGCCTCCTACCTCATTTCTTATCACCGCCACCGCCCGGAGCCGACCGCAGCAGCCAATCCAACTGGCGGCCATCTTCTGGACAGCGGCTGAACAGCAGCCGGGCGGCTGCTGGCCGGTTTTGGACCATCTATTGGAGTTGCTCTTTTGGATCATGAATTTGGACCATCTGTTGGAGTTGGCCTTTTTTCAGAGCTTTAAAAACCACGTTTTGGCGGTCCAAAATTTACATCTTCGATTTTTGACCGTCAAAATTTAAACCATCTATTGGAGATGCTCTAACTGCTTTCAGTCGTGTTAAAGGGGGCACTTGTAAAATCGGGGTGGAAAGAAAACGGAGAAAGGAAGGCGTGTTTATTCTTTAACGGGTGGAAGGAACTGGACTGCCCCATTTTTTTAAATCTGAACGACAAACCAAGGAGTTGTTTCCCGGCCGCACCTAATTATTCTAGGAGTGTATCTTTCACAGGTAAGTCACTACAAAACGTCAATCCTAGTGCTGCCTAACGTATTTCTATCGTTGTTATCCTAATTTTTTTGCTAAATCTCAGTCGACTGAGACTTGATTATGTCTCAGTCAACGTTATATTTCGTAAGATCTTATATTAAGATTTATGAAAAAAATACTATTATATAATGAGACAGATAGAGTTTATTTTTTTCTTACATGTTATGTTACTCGACTAAGGCTTGATTAAGTAGTCCACTGAGACCTAGCCACACATAAAAAAAACTCCATCGTTGCACTGCCACTGGTAGAAAAAGAGGCTTCCATACGCCCCTATTAGTCCCCAAAACAATCGAACTGCGACCAAAGGGGTCTTTAGTCGCGGTTCGGGAGAAGACCCGCGACCAATTACCTGGGCCCAGCGCGCTCGGTCGACAGCTGGCGGACGGGAGGGGCTTTAGTCCCGGTTGGCGTGGCCAACCGGGACTAAAGGTCCCAGAAGGCCTTTAGTCGCGGTTGGCCAGGCCAACCGGGACTAAAGCCCATCCAGCTGGCGGACGGGAGGGGCTTTAGTCCCGGTTGGCCTGGCCAACCGCGACTAAAGGCCCCCTATATATACTCAGCTCACTTCACTTCACTCGGCTCACTTCACAATTTTCAGAAGGTGGTGGTGGGGTGGTGGTGGGTTTGCTTTTGGTTTCTCCTATGCACACAAGGTGTTTGATGAAATGCCCGAGAGCCTGAAACAAGCCACACTTGAGCTTTCTCATTTATTTTTCCTCCGCGATCGCGGTTAGCAACTCGAACCTTTCATGTGTCATTGATAAAATACGCATGTGTGTAGTTCATTGTTTAATTTGTATTATTTCTAGCTAGTTAGTTTAACAAATGCATGATGGTTAATTATATACTTTATATAATAATAATGCAGATGAATCGGCAATGGATGTACGGTTCCCGACTCTCCGGCGAGTTCACTACGGGTTTGAAAGATTTCCTCGTAGTGGCAAATGCGAACAAGCAGCAAGGTTTTATTATCTGTCCATGTGCTGTCTGTAAGAATGAGAAGGGTTACTCCTCCTCAAGAAGAGTTCACATGGACCTGCTTAAGCATGGTTTCATGCCAAGCTATTATTGTTGGACCAAGCATGGAGAAAGAGGGGTTAGAATGGAAGAAGATGAAGAAGGGGATGATATCGATGACAACTATCGTGATCTTTTCGGTGATACTTTCATGGAGGATGATGCTGAAGGTGTGGAAGGGTTAGGTGAAGGTGAAGAAGAGGCACATGATGAGCCCGCTGATGATCTTGGTCGGACCATTGCTGATGCACGGAGACGCTGCGAAACTGACAAGGAGAGGGAGAATTTGGATCGCATGTTAGAGGATCACAAAAAGTCGTTGTATCCAGGATGCGATAATAGTCTGAAAAAGCTGGGCTGCACACTGGATTTGCTAAAATGGAAGGCACAGGAAGGTGTAGGTGACTCATCATTTGAAAATTTGCTGAAAATATTGAAGAATATGTTGCCGAAGAATAATGAGTTGCCCGCCAGTACGTACGAAGCAAAGAAGGTTGTCTGCCCTCTAGGTTTAGAGGTTCAGAAGATACATGCATGCATTAATGACTGCATCCTCTACCGCGGTGAATACGAGAATTTGAATGAATGCCCTGTATGCACTGCATTGCGTTATAAGATCAGAGGCGATGACCCTGGTGACGATGTTGAGGGCGAGAAACCCAGGAAGAGGGTTCCCGCCAAGGTGATGTGGTATGCTCCTATAATACCACGGGTGAAACGTCTGTTCATGAACGAAAAGCATGCCAAGTTGTTGCGATGGCACAAAGAGGACCGTTTGTCCGACGGGCAGTCGAGACACACCGCTGATGGAACGCAATGGAGAAAGATCGACAGAGTTTTCAAAGATTTTGCAGCTGACGCAAGGAACTTAAGATTTGGTCTAAATACTGATGGCATTAATCCTTTTGGCGAGCAGAGCTCCAACCATAGCACCTGGCCCGTGACTCTATGCATCTACAACCTTCCTCCTTGGTTGTGCATGAAGCGGAAGTTCATTATGATGCCAATTCTCATCCAAGGCCCTAAGCAACCCGGTAACGACATCGATGTGTACCTAAGGCCATTAGTTGAAGAACTTTTACAGTTGTGGGCGAAACCTGGTGTACGTGTCTGGGATGAGCACAAAGGAGAGGAATTTGACCTACGAGCGTTGCTTTTTGTAACCATCAACGATTGGCCTGCTCTCAGTAACCTTTCGGGACAGAAAAATAAGGGATACAATGCATGCACGCACTGCTTACATGAGACTGAAAGTGTACGTTTGGTTAATTGTAAGAAGAACGTGTACCTGGGTCATCGTCGATTTCTTCCCCGAAATCATAACGTAAGAAAGAAAGGCAAGCATTTCAACGGGAAGGCAGATCACCGGCCGAAGCCTGCGGAACGTACTGGTGCTGAGATATTTGATATGGTCAAGGATTTGAAAGTCATCTTTGGAAAGGGTCCTGGCGGACAATCAGTTCCGCGGGGAGTTGACGGGCACGCACCCATGTGGAAGAAGAAATCTATATTTTGGGAGCTAGAATATTGGAAAGTCCTAGATGTCCGCTCTGCAATCGACGTGATGCATGTTACGAAGAATATTTGCGTGAACCTGCTAAGCTTCTTGGGCGTGTATGGGAAGACAAATGATACAAAGGAAGCACGGCAGGACCAGCAACTTTTGAAAGACCCAGATGACCGGCATCCGGAATGGTTTCAAGGTCGTGCCAGCTACGCTCTTACCAAAGAAGAGAAGGTCATTTTTTTGAATGCCTGAGCAGTATGAAGGTCCCGTCTGGCTTCTCGTCGAATATAAAGGGAATAATAAACATGCCGGAGAAAAAGTTCCAAAACCTGAAGTCTCACGACTGCCACGTGATTATGACGCAATTGCTTCCGATTGCTTTGGGGGGGCTCCTACCGGAAAATGTTCGAGTAGCCATTGTGAAGCTATGTGCATTCCTCAATGCAATCTCTCAGAAGGTAATCAATCCAGAAGATCTACCACGGTTACAGAACGATGTGGTCCAATGCCTTGTCAGTTTCGAGTTGGTGTTCCCACCATCCTTCTTCAATATTATGACGCACCTCCTGGTCCACCTAGTCGAAGAGATTTCCATTCTCGGTCCTGTATTTCTACACAATATGTTCCCCTTTGAGAGGTTCATGGGAGTATTAAAGAAATATGTTCGTAACCGTGCTAGGCCAGAAGGAAGCATCTCCAAGGGCCATCAAAATGAGGAGGTAATTGAGTTCTGTATTGACTATGTTCCTGACCTTAAGCCGATTGGTATTCCTCAATCGCGGCACGAGGGGAGACTAAGTGGAAAAGGCAAGATCGGAAGGGATACCACGATATGTATGGACGGTCATTCTATGACTGAAGCACACCACACAGTTCTGCAAAATTCCAGCTTGGTGGCTCCGTACTTCGAGCAATACAAGAATATTTTACGCTCGGACAACCCGGGGAAGCCTGAATCCTGGATTAGAAAGGCCCACATGGAGACTTTCGGCAGTTGGTTGCGAAAACATTTAATGAATGACAATGATGTTGGAGATCAGCTGTACATGTTGGCCAAGAAACCATCTTCGACTATAACGACTTTCCAAGGGTACGAGATAAATGGGAATACATTTTACACCATCGCCCAAGATAAAAAGAGCACCAACCAAAACAGTGGTGTCCGCTTTGATGCAGCAACCGAGAATGGGCAAAAGGTCACATATTATGGTTACATAGAGGAGATATGGGAACTTGACTATGGACCCTCCTTTAAGGTCCCTTTGTTCCGGTGCAAATGGTTCAAGCTAACAGGAGGTGGGGTAAAGGTGGACGAGCAATACGGAATGACAATGGTGGATTTCAACAATCTTGGTTACCTTGACGAACCATTCGTCCTTGCCAAAGATGTCGCTCAGGTTTTTTATTTGAAGGACATGAGTAGCAAACCGAGGAAACGGAAAGATAAGAAAACGATCAGTACATCATGCGATGATCCAAAGCGCCACATTGTTCTTTCAGGGAAAAGAAACATCGTGGGAGTGGAGGACAAGACAGACATGTCAGAAGATTATAATATGTTTGGTGAAATTCCGCCCTTCAAAGTGAACACTGACCCAAGCATTAAGTTAAATGATGAGGATGCTCCATGGATACGGCACAATCGTAAGCAAGCAGGGACGTACAAAGGAAGAATTGATGTGTAATAATTTATTGTACCAAACTTTGTATTTGGTCGAACCTTCAAGGGATTTTAAAATGAATTAGTTTTATTTTTCTGATTTTTTTGATATATAATTGTATTTTTAAGATTTTAAAATGTCAGAAGATTTTAAAAAAGGAAAAAGGAAGAAAGGAAGAAAAAAAAGAAGAAAAAAAAGAAAAAGGAAGAAGAAAGGAAGAAAAAGAAAGAAAGAAGAAGAAAGAAAGAAAGAAGAAGAAAGAAAGAAGAAGAAAGAAAGAAAGAAAGAAGAAGAAAGGAAGAAGAAGAAAGAAAGAAGAAGAAAGAAAGAAAAAAGAAAAAGGAAGAAGAAGAAAGAAAGAAGAAAAAAAGGAAGAAGAAAAAACAAAACAAAAAAAATAAGTAATTATCATAAAGTAAAATAAATAAGTAATTATCATAAAGTAAAAATAAATAAGTAATTAGAAACAAAATAAAATAAATAAGTTTTTTGTTGTAAGTAGAAACAAAACAAAAAAAATAAAGCAAAAATGAAAACAAAAAACAGGCAAAAAAAAAGAATATGCCACCTACTGGGCCACCACGGCCTGAATACGACTAGAAACCCATTAATGGGCCAGGATTCAGGCCCGCAGAAGGCCCAGTAGGCCCACAGGCACATAGTAACAGAATAGGCCCGTAAGTCTGCATTCGAGAGGAGCTCGAAGTGGTGAGCGCAGCCGCGCTTATAAACCACTGTCGAAGCCTCTCGGCTAGCGAGGTGGGACTAAACATCCCACCGCACCGCGGCAGTGCAGCGAGACTCTTTAGTCCCGGCTGGGGAGGCGGACCGCGACTAAAGGGTACCCTTTAGTCGCGGTTGTTGTCCCCAACCGCGACTAAAGGGTCTTTCTACGCGGGAAAGGAAGCGGCGCCAAAACCCTTTAGTCGCGGTTGGGGAGGGGGACCGCGACTAAAGGGTACCCTTTAGTCGCGGTCCGCCTCCCCAACCGCGACTAAAGGGTACCTTTAGTCGCGGTCCTCCTCCCCAACCGCGACTAAAGGTGCGTCTATATATACACTTAGCCGATCGATCTCCTCTGTCTCCCCAAACGCCGATCGACGCCGACGCCCTGCCGCCCTGCCCTGACGCCGACGCCGCCGCCGAAGCCCTGCCCCGACGCCGACGCCGCCGAAGCCCTGCGCGCCGCCGCCCCCGTCCCCAGTGAGCGCCGCCCTTGCTCGCCGCCCTTGCTCGCCGCCCTTGCCCGCCGCCCTGCCCTTGCCTGACGCCCTGCCGCCCGCCGCCCGACGCCCTCCGCCCGCCGCCCTCCGCCCGCCGCCGCCGCCCTGCCGCCCTCCGCCCGCCGCCCGCCGCCCTGCCTGCCGTCCTCCGCAGGAAGGAAGAAAGGAAGAAGAGAAGAAAGGAAGAAGAAGAAGAAAGAAGAAGAAAGAAATAAAAAAGAAAAAGGAAGAAGAAGAAAACAAAAGAAAACAAAAAACAGAAGAAAAACAAAGGAAGAAGAAGAAAACAAAAGAAAACAAAAAAACAAACAGAAGAAAAAAACAATAAAAAGGAGGAAGAAGAAAAGAAAGAAGAAAAAAAGGAAGAAGAAAAAACAAGAAAGAAAAAGGAAGAAGAAAAAAATGAAAACCAAATAAAAGGAAAAAGGAAGAAGAAGAAAGGAAGAAGAAGAAAGGAAGAAGAAGAAAGGAAGAAGAAGAAAGAGGAAGAAGAAAGGAAGAAGAAGAAAAAAAGAATTTTTACTTAAAGAATCTTATTTTTTAATTCCTCCTCCTCTATGTCCCCTTAATCTTATTTTTTAATTCCTCCTCCTCTATGTCCCCTTAATCTTATTTTTTAATTCCTTTATACTTAAAGAATTTTTACTACATGCAGGAGTGACATATGGCGGACGATAGAACCGAGCCGCTTAGGGATCCGGAGGCTGAACGTTATTTAATGGACATCATCAACAACGAGATTCCTTATGTGCCGGGCTCAGAATATGAGCAACAAGAGGATGTAGTCTCTTCTTATATGAACCTTGACGGTGACGATGATCGAGAAGGTGAAGGAACGGACATTGTCGACGGAGGTCAACCGTCAACAACCGACGATCTCCAATTGCAAGTAGCAACCACCTCCGGCGAGGTATATATATACATTGAGAGCCTCTCGTGATACAAACTTACTGAAATGTGAATACATATGTATTAACGCGCGCGACTCTCTTTCTTTTTTTAGCCCTCCGGATCGAGTACGACAAAGCAGCGTGGCAAATCCAAGGCGATGAAAACAGGAGAAACATATGCCATTGAGTCTGTCAGTGAAACCGGCAAGCCCCTACAGCACACCTCAAAGTTTGTCAACCAATGCGGAGTCGTTGTTAGAGACAACGTCCCGATCACCGTCCAGGAATGGAAAGAGCCAAAGAAGGCACGTCTTGGTTTCAGTTTTGTCGACAAGAGAACGAAAAAGGATTGCTGGAGAAAGCTTATGGAACATTTCATTCTACCTCCGGAATACAACAAAGTCGATGAATTCGGTAACGAGGTTCCGGGTGGACGTCAGAGGAGGAGGCTAGTTAAAGAGTTCGCTCTTCAGAAGATGGCCGATGCATTCCGGAACTTCAAGAAAAATTTAACCCGTGACTATGTCAACAAGGGCAAGACTCCGGATTTCAATGGACAATATGAGAAACTGAAAGATGATTGGCCAGAATTTGTGAGGCAAAAGCAATCGGACCATTTCAAGGAAATATCGAAAAAAATAAGGATAATGCGGCTAAGAAAAAGTACCATCATATTATGGGGCCAGGAGGATACCGCCTTGCGGACCCTAGGTGGCAGAAGATGGAGGAGGACCTGAGGGTGCGAGGAATCCCTCTAGGTACAGAGGGATGGGACCCAAGGGCCAAAAGCTGGTGGTACGGGCATGGGGGATCGCTAGACCCGGAGACAGGGGTGTGTGTTCACCGGCATCGACGCTTTGCTCCGACCCAAGCCCTTATTGACGCAATGACCCAAGCTCAAGCGGGCTTGATCAAGTTCAACAGAGAGAAAGACGCACTGACTTTAGCCCTCGGGAATGATGAACACGGAGGACGTGTACGAGGCAAAGGCAAAGTTTCGTGGAAAGTAGGGTTTTCCCAGGACAATGACCCGTACGGTTACAGAAGCCGTAAGAGAAAGACGGACCGGGATGCAGATCTTATGACGAAGTTTGCATCGGAACTCCATGAGTTGAAGCAGACCGTGCATGAACTATTGAAAGAAAAATCGGCTGCAGGGCCGCATGAAGATCATGAAGCGGATTGCGGAAGCCAGCAGCGGAGAAGCAGCGTGGCTTCCACGGATGCCCCGCCTGGTGCTAGTGCACCGATGATCGAGATTCGTGCACCGGAGCCTCACTACCCCGTGGATGATGTAAAGAAGATGAAAGACTGTGATCTGCATTATCCCGTGGGGAACGTTTCCATGAAGGTAGCTAGCGGCAGTGCTTTACCCTGTAAACCTGGAGCACTCCACCACAACAACCCCATTCCATATGGCTATGCTTGTGTCACGGTGGAAGACATAGTCCAAGGGTTTGAGGACCTGGAGATTGACAAACCTACACCCGAAGGGGATAGCAGACTTGGAGATGTCAAGCGCCAGTTCATTCTATGGAAAAAGAAGTACATAGTGTTTCCAGACGAGGCGCCAAGGCTAGCAAGTCCACCCCCCTCCGATGGTGGTGGTGGTGGTGGCGGTGGTGGCGGTGGTGGTGGTCGTGGTGGTTCACCTACACCTCCTTCACGCCATTCGACGCCGTCCCCCGATCCACAACCTCCGGCGGGTACGACGCCCCCCAATCCTCCTTCGGCGGGTACGACGCCCCCCAATCCACCTCCGGCAAAGAAGCAGAAGCAGGCGGACAGCAAGGAAACCTGCTCCTGGACTATTAACCCGGACCCTTATGTACCTAAGACCACAAGGGTACCGGAGCCATCGCTGAAGCCTCTCCTCCCAAGGCCTGGGGAACTTAGTGAAGCTGACCTCACATTGGCCGCGTCTACTGATTATGAGAAATGGAAGGCGGATATGAAGGCGAAAAAAGTGCCTGAGCCCAAGCAAGTATTCACTGAGAAGCAAAAGAAGTGGGCTAAGGATTTTTTGACGACACCGTCCCAAGCCGAGCTGAATATGCCTGACGACTATGGACATGAACTTCGTAGGCAAGCAAAAATATTGAAGGAGGAAGAAAGTAAAAAAAGCGGGAAACAAGTTGACCAGCTCGGGATGCAGAAGAAACAATCGATCCCCCCGCTCATAGTGAAAGCCGGTCCGGAAGAGGACCCCGAGATCATAGCAGCTGCGGCAGCACTTGGATTGACTGTAGCGGCTGCCATGAAACAAGCGTCCGAGATGGGTTTGACTGTTCGTGCCTTCTTAGACCTTGAGGATGCGCCTGCAGGTGAGATAACATTACAATATGTGCGGAAGGGGCCTCTCGTCGAGCCTGAGAAGGAAAATAGTCTACCAACACAAATGCGAAATCTGCTACGTTGGTACAAGCAATTCATAACATGGGCCGACAAAGAATATGTTTATGCGGATGTTACACATGAGCATCACATCAAACGGTACTCTGTAGAAGTTCATATGAGTGAATTATTCCAGCTGTTCAATCTGCGCGCCCTCGACAAATCTATGCTGAGTTGCTACGTTCTGTAAGTGATTTATTTCTACCTCATCTCGTTCTTCATTGCCTGCACTATATATATATATTGTCCTAACTATATTGTTGCGTACGCTATTATGCAGATTGAAGATTTGGGAATGCAAAATAAGAAACATCCATGATGTTGGGTTCATTGACCCACATATCGTTAATGGACATGTGTTAGAACATCACCCCAAAGACATGGAGAAAGACCTGTACAAGTTTCTTAAAAAGCATCAACTCAAAAGTCATATTCTATTTCCTTACCATTTTGGGTGAGTGTTTCTCTCTTGTGCCCATTCTATTTTGTTTACTCCATGCATGGTATGTCTAATCGATGAGTTATGCATGACTGTGCATGTAACGTGTCCGCAGGTTCCACTGGATTCTGCTAAATATTGAACTTCACACCTCCACAGTTCTAATCATGGACTCTAAGGATTCGGATCCAAAGCGTTGGGCCGACATGAGAAAAATGCTGCAAAAGTAATTATTTTCAATCATTTGAGCTCTATATCGATCGGTCTCTTCATTTCCTAATATCAACTAACTAATAAATCCCTTATTCATTTAATTTTCTTTGCCCTGTAGGGTTTGGAGACGGTTCTCAGAAGAAACTGTCGGTGAATTCAAACATGAGCTAGATTTCAGAAAGTTAGTTAATGTGGATAAGCAGCCATCGGGGACCGATCTATGTGGATACTATGTTTGTGAGAACATCCGGAGACAAACCACTGAGCGGAAGGCATCAGCTAGCGTGCGGAACGCGACGGATAACTTGCGGAGGAGGCTTAGTCCAGAAGCTCGCTTCCGACCAATTCAAGAAGAATTAGCAGGATTTTTCATGAGGGAAGTCATCAATCCTAAAGGACAACACTATACCGAGGACGAAGAAATTTATATGCATACCCGAGGTTGAAACTTGTTCGAAGTTGTATATGGTCATCCATCCTAATTGTGTATGAAAACTTGTTCGAAGTTGTATATGGTCACCCGAGATTGAATATATATTATATATTCCTCTTGAATTCTTCTTGTTTGAAATTTCATATGCATGTATATAGAAGCGTAGAATATGTGTACTGAAACTTCATCCAAAATAAAATAAAACACAAAATAAAATATAAAACAAATAAAACACTACAAATTAAAAAGAAACCAGGTTTAGGGGGGCTAAAACCCTAAACCTGCGGAGGAGGCCTTTAGTCCCGGTTGGCCACGAGAGCCGGGACTAAAGGTCCTCGGCCCCGATGGACCACGGGCGCCCACGTGGCGGGCCTTTGGCCCGGTCAGCCACAAGAACCGGGACTAAAGGCTTTTGTCGCGGTCCGTAAGAGCCGCGGCTAAAGGGGGGTCTTTAGTCGCGCTTATTTAGTCCCGGTTGCACAGCCGGGACTAAAGGCTGTTGCGAACCGGGACTAAAGGCCTTTTTTCTACCAGTGTGCGGCGGTGTGGCTAGTATCGGGCCGTGATGAGGCCGTCAAACTTCGATTGTAGCGAATGCAAGTGAATAATAGATAGAAGCCAGTAAAAAGAAAATAGAAGAACAACGAAGCGGTGAATGAAAAAAACTGGTTGGTTAATTACCAGGAGAGGATGAAGAAGAGACCGGAGAAGGAGCGCCAGCGGCCGGGCGAGAGCGGGCGGCCGCAGCAGAAGCACCGGGTGGCCGCCATGGCCACGGCCTGCCCCGCCATCAGCAGGACGATCGCGCCGGGGCCATACCACGTCGACGCCTCCGTGCCGAGCCCGTACAGGCAGAAGGGCCTCTCGGGGTCGTCGTCGAACACCAACACGTTCACGTAATCCTGCACTTTCCCCGATCAGAAAATCCTGACGCCTGTGAGCATATGTGCATATCTACTACTGCTTGCTTACCGCTCTCCGGGGCAGCTCTCCGCCGATGGCGAGGACGAAGGCGAGCAGGTCCAGGCCGAGCACCAGGCCGATCACGATGAAGGGCGCCATGGCTCCGCTCGCACAGCCGGCCGATGGAGACGCGCCCGTAGTGGCTGGATTAAACAACTTCCATTTGCTCGTGGGCGAATGGTTCGAGCCAGGGATGGACGGCCTTTGCCGTTTTCTTCTCTAGCAAAACGACGAACCGATGCGCCGGGGGCGGAGCTACTTGTGCGTACGTACCCTGATGCACAGTTTGCTTTTTTGTTAGCAGCGGTTAGCTCCTAAAACTTGCAGGTGCGCGGTTCAAAATGACGCCGATAATCAGGGGCTCAAGAAATTCCTGCAGCGAAGCCAGAAACTGTCTCGTGCCCAGTTCAGAAGTGGCCTTTTTTTGCGGGGTGACATTAAATCCCTCATAGGCTAGTGTGGCCATCAAGGGGGCGTATGCCTTGTGGGCATCAAGGCACGTTCAGCCTAGAGGCTACATGCTAGAAACAAATCCATAAATTGATAGGTCAGGCATATGGATGCACTGTGTGTGTGTGTTTTTAGGGAAAGTCATCATGATGGGGGGCTTTTTTTGGGTGTAGAATCAGGATAGAATGGTTACATCATTCTAGAGAGTCTGGAATAAAACTAGAGGGGTCATCGTCCACATACAGATATTAGTCGAAATCGAAGCATTCCTAGCAAGCTCATGAGTCACTATATAAGTATATAGTCACTCTTCCTATTACAATAATCAACAAGCACATGGTCAAATCCAAAAATAAGGATATTGCAATCAGCATACACAGCTGCCGCTGAAGTAGTAGAGAAACCCCCATCCATAGTTTGAAGCACTGAAAACAATCAATATGAATAGTGAGGCCCTATTCGGGATGGAGGAAAAACGAAGGAAAATCAAAGGAAACTTGTTCCTAAGGAATCGTTGCATGTTAGGCTGTTCGGTATGAAGGAATCTACACTTTCCAATCCTCTGGATAGGTTCTCCTCCCTGCGTTTTCATGGGAAATCGAACATTCACCACTGTCAAATTTTTCGTGCAGGCCCGAGGCACCTTGGGACCCATGTGGGGTTCAATCTGTACTATGTCAGGGCCCACATACGGAAGAATTAAGACAATAGTTGATCTGTTAATATTGTCAAATCACTAGAGGGGTCCATATGAGGGCTCATTTGATTCAAAGGAATTTTATAGGATTTCTGGAGGATTGAAATCCTTAGGATTTTTTCCTATGTTGGTCGTTTGATTCATACGATTGAATCCCATAGGAATTTTTCTATGGAATCTTTTGTACTACATTTCATAGGAAATCTAACATCCACTCCAACCTTCTTTTACAATTCCTTAGTTTTTCCTGTGCCATCAAACACTCATTGCTAATCCTATAGGATTCAAGTGGGCATGCCACTCCAATGCTATACTTTTCCTATTCCTACGTTTTCAAAATCCTATGAATCAAAGAGGCCCGGAGTTGGAATAAAATAATTTTCATAATGTTTGGAAAATGTTAATAATGCATTTTAAAAATGTTAATCATGTATAGAAAAAATATTTTCAGTGTATACAAAATCCATGCAAAAAATGTACAATGCGTATGAAAAAAAAAACATGAAAAAAATATTTGTTTTACAAATGTTAATCATGTATTTGAACACTATTAAACATGTACATAAAATTTTTCCTGATGTATACAAAAAAAATTAATTGACATGGAAAAAGTAGACATAAAAAACTATATGTTTTCAAAAATGTTAATCTTGTTTTTGTAAAATGTAAACATGTACATATAAAATGTTTCTGCTGTACACAAAAAAGATACAATGTTAATGAAAAAAACATAAAACATATATGTTTAAAAAAGTATTAATACTGTATTTTTAAAATGTTCAAATGTGTCTATAGAAAATATTCCTGGTGTATACAAAAAATGTAAAATTTGTATGGAAAATAGAGGCACCAAAAAATAGGTGTTGTCAAAACTGTTAATCATGTATATAAAAATGTTCCTGAGGTATATGAAAAATGTATAAAGAAAACAAAGTAAAGAAAAAAAAACTTAAAAATAAACAGAAGACAAAGAAAAAAGAAAGAAAGAAAAGAAAAAAACAAAGTAAAATAATAAAAGAAACAAAAAGGAAAAATAAAAAGAACAAGCAGATAAAAAGTGTGAAAGAAACGAGGAAAAACGATGAGAAAATTGAAAACCAGTGAAGAAATGAAAGGAAACCAAAAGAAAAAATAGACGAAACTAACACATATATTTAGCGAGCGAAGGACTCAGCAAACTAGCGAGGAAGCGATCAAGCTAATGGGCTGGTCCATATGCGCGAACCTTTTAGACGAGACGGATGCTACCGTCTCGATAAGCGAGATATAGCACTCAAGGTCTAGTGGAATGAATTGAGATCCGTAGGCGACCGGCCCAAAGTGAAGTTTTTAACAATTGCAGTACCTACCGGCAAAGAAACAACCATCAAGTTATAAGATGTGTGCCATGCTCAGAGTATAATAAGTAATTATTAGTACACTATACAAGAAAGATACTATTACCAACAAATACACCCTCTCTAAACTAAAGACTTACCTTTAATATTCATTATGACATTTTGAATTGCTCATAACGTCAGATTTTCTTATTTTGAACTTGTTTAAATATTTCAGTTCAGGTCGACATGAACTTTAAAACAAGACTAACTAGGATATATTTTCACCAGTTTGATTTTTCAATCATGTTTCAGTTTCAATTATATTTAAAATAAGAGGTTTCACTCCTTTTCAAAACAGTTTTCTGTCAATTCAGAAAATTGATTTTACACATTTGAGTAAACTAATTTGACTCATTCCATAAAACTGATTTTTATTATTTTCAAAAATGGTTTCACTCAATTCAAAAACTAATTTCACTCTTTACTTGAAACTGATTTCACTCGTCCTGGAAAATAGTTTTCATTTATTCATTACACATATATCAAAGAATTAGTTTCATTCATTTTAAAGAACTCGCATTAGTCATTTATATCACTTATTTCAAATATGAGGTTTCACTATTTATTTTCAGTCATTTAAAAAACATATTGAAGTAAATTCAAACAAAAAAACTCACTGGTAGCAAACACATTGATTTCATGGAATTTATATAAATAATTTCACTCATTTACAAAACCTGCTTTCACTCATTTTAAGATTTCAGTCATTATTTTTTTTATTCTTTTGAAGTATTTTTTAAGTTTACAGTAGTGGGAGTGAAATACGCGAAATTCAATTATTTTCAAAGAGTTGATTTTAAAGTTTTGGAAATTTAATTCAAAAGAATGAAACTGATTATTTCACTTATGTAACTAACTACAGAAATAATCTATTTCACGCACTTAAATAGATTTAGTGAATAGGTGAATCAAAACGTTGAAAATTAAACTTTTTAAAATTGGGTCCAAGATTGTTCTTATTCTAAAGGTCTTGGCATCAAGAGTTTAAATATGTAGAAAACATATACTAATATATGGTTTAAAATATATGAGTGATTTAAAATTACAAAGGTGGAATAAAATGGTGGGTTTTTTAGGGATAAAATGATGGGACCATGAATGCTACCTTTAGAGAATCTAAAGCTGGACTCAGCAAATCTGGCACTCTAAACATTCACGGACGCGTCTGCGGATAGTGACCGGTCGACCTTTAAATTTCCTTGTCCATAACGGGATATCTCATTAGCAAAACACCAAATCCATATAATTACATGCAAGCGTAAACCTAGTCTAAATCTTCGCCCACGCTCGTCCGCCTTCAAGTCCTTGTTCCCGTCCATGTCCATGTCCAATCGTCGGCGAGGTAAAGTATGACATGGGAAATGGACTAGCTCAGATGGATACAAGGCTCTGCCATCTCCCATGTCCTAGTCTTTTCGTCAGAGCTTATGGCCTCGACGTCGCCGGTTGAGGTGAGGTCCATGATAAACCACTTGTGATCTGACCTAGATAGCTCCAATGACTTGGTCGTTGAGGCACCAAGGGGTGCCGGTCACCCGTAGGCCATAGCGGCGTGCGACTCCGCCTACATGGCCTTGGCCGCGAGGGCTGCAACCGACTCTCACGCCATGCGTCTAGCACGACGAGATGGGTCGGCGTGGGCCGGATTCGGCGTGACAGACATGCCCAGGCGCGCCTGGACCTCCCCATATTGCCCCTCAGGTTTGGTCTGGATATGAGGGGTTCCGGTCAGCCCATACATATAGGCCCGGTTTAAGGCGCCTAGCTGGGTCATGTTTTCTAGCACAACATAGTAGGGAGGCGGCGGAGGGGGGGGGGGGTTTGAGGAGTCTGGTTATAGATGCTCATATCTATCTATGGTGGGACCCAAAAGAAAGAAATATCAACAGTAAAAGCCAGGAACGGAACCAATATTTAATTCAGTGCTCGGGCTCATCTACATTCGATGAACAGTAAAACAAAAAATAGCAGAAAATTTCCAAAAATCTGGAATTTTTTTTGGAGGAAAGATGATTCAGTGCGCGAGGCGCGCGCAAAATTTCGTGGCTAAAGGACATTTGAGGAGCTCGCAACAAAAAAAGACAAAATGAACTCCAAATAGTGTTGTTTTCAAAAGCTTCTCACATGTTCAAAAATTATTATTTTTGCCGAGAGCTACTGAAATGTCCAACCTGTACAGAATTTGGCACGGATTTTAAACATGGTAATCAGAACGTTTTTCATGACAACTTTACTTCATGCAAGGTTGGCAAACATGGCAGTTTTCTAACAAAAAAGGAACCGGGACAAAGTTGTCATGTTTTAACAACTAAAGTTGCCATGAAAAAAAATGGTGACATATTTAAAATCCAACGTTCGTGTGTGCAGTTGCACCCGAGAGCCGAAATGCCGTTTCCGGAAAGGAATAAATATCTTGATATACTTCACCATGTGGCAGCACTGAGCCTTGGCTCGTGTGTTGCCGGTGGGTAACGTTGCCGCTAAAAATGTCTTTGCCACCCGGCCCTTTCTCGCTCGATTATAGTTGCAACCGCAAGACCGAGCGAGAGGTTGACACTGGAATCAGTCCATCGACCTCCACTGCTGTAAATTGATCACTCCTCTCTGTTGAAGTGTTCACCGTTGCACACGTTATGTTTTATGACCGGTTCTCCAGGATCTGTACCGGCTCGTTCATCCTTTCGGTAGTGCCTTAGCTAGACTGTAGGAGTTCAGTTGAGTACTGGGGCTGCCTCTCCTCTCCTCTCCTCTCTATTTAAACCGCATGATGTCAACCGAATATATCTACACTCTCATCACACCCACTACTTTGCTCGACTTAGATCAGAAATGGCAATGCAGACGGGCTGCTGCTCGGCGGCGGCGGTCCTCCTCTTCCTGGTGGTTGCCGCGGCCGGTGCGTCGGTCGCGGGGGCGACGTATGTCAGGTACAAAGACCCCAAGCAGCCGATCCAGGCGCGCGTGGAGGATCTCCTCAGCCGGATGAGGATCGAGGAGAAGATCGGGCAGATGACGCAGATCGAGCGCCACAACGCCTCCTCCGCCGTCATCGAGAAGTACTTCGTCGGTACGTACTCCCTCCCTTAATTTGCTCTCTTCCTTCCCTCCTTCACCGGCGAGCCGAATCGGTCGATCGATTCTCGAAGCCAGCGTACGTGTGCGTGTCATCTCTGTATTGCATGTGGGTTCAATTGATCGATCGATGGATGTGCATGCAGGGAGCGTGCTGAGCGGTGGCGGCAGCGTGCCGTCGGAGAAGGCGTCGGCGGCGACGTGGCAGGAGATGATCACCAAGATGCAGAAGGCGGCGCTCAGCACCCGCCTCGGCATCCCCATCATCTACGGCATCGACGCCGTGCATGGCAACAACAACGCCTACAATGCCACCATCTTCCCCCACAACGTCGGCCTTGGCGCCACCAGGGACCCCGACCTTGTCAAGCGCATCGGCCGCGCCACGGCGCTCGAGGCCAGGGCCACCGGCATCCCCTACACCTTCGCGCCATGCGTCGCGGTGCATAACCTCTTATAATATCAATCAATGGCTGCATATACATATGTGTCAACGTCGTCGGCCATCGTTAACACATGCATCCGGCTGGGACGGGGCATGCAGGTTTGCCGTGATCCGAGGTGGGGCGGGTGCTACGAGAGCTTCAGCGAGGACACGAAGCTGGTGCAGCTGATGACGTCGGCCATCATCCCCGGCCTGCAGGGCGACGTCTCCACCAAGCACCCCAGGGGCGTCCCCTTCGTGGGCGGGCCCAAGCACGTGGCCGCCTGCGCCAAGCACTTCGTCGGCGACGGCGGGACGCACCACGGGATCAGCGGCAACAACACGGTGCTCAGCTTCCACGACCTGATGCGGATCCACATGCCGCCCTACTACGACGCCGTCATCAAGGGCGTCGCCTCCGTCATGATCTCCTACTCAAGCTGGAACGGCGTCAAGATGCACGAGAACAAGTACCTCATCACCCAAATCCTCAAGGAGAAGATGCACTTCAGGGTACGTACGGCGTCAATTTGCATACATTGTCATTGTCATTGTCATTTCGTACGTCCATCGCTTGACACGTACGGTGGCGCAGGGTTTTGTGATCACGGACTGGCAGGCGGTGGACAAGATCACCACCCCGCCGCACAAGCACTACTACCACTCCATCCAGGAGACCATCCACGCCGGCATCGACATGGTCATGATCCCATTCGACTACCCCGAGTTCGTCGCCGACGTCCAGGCCCAGGTCATGCGCGGCGCTATCAAGATGGACCGCATCAACGACGCCGTCTCCCGCATCCTCAGGGTCAAGTTCACCATGGGCCTCTTCGAGAACCCCTTCCCCGAACACAGCCTCACCGCCCAGCTCGGCACCAAGGAGCACCGGGAGCTCGCCAGGGAGGCCGTCAGGAAGTCCCTCGTGCTGCTCAAGAACGGCAAAGGCAGGAAAGACGGCAAGCCCGTCCTCCCGCTCTCCAAGAAGGCCAAGAAGATCCTCGTGGTCGGCACCCACGCCCACGACCTCGGCCTCCAGTGCGGCGGCTGGACCAAGTCGTGGCAGGGTCAGTCCGGCAACGGCATCACCGGCCAAGGTACGTACCTACCTCGCCTTGCCATCTTTCTTTCACACATCTCTCTCTCTCATCAATCGAGACCGCTCCTCTTGTACCTGTTGATGTTTATATTATACTTCCTCCATCCTTGAAAGAGTGTATTTTTAACTTTGTTGAAGAGTTAAACTATTTAAAAGCTACCGAGTTTGTGCAAAAATATATCAATATTTATGAAACCAAATAGATATATGATAAAAATATATTATATCATGTATTGAATGCTACTAATTTGATGGCATAAATATTGATGTATTATTATATAAATATAGTCAAACATAAAAAAATTTGACTTTCTAAAAAAGTTGGAAGTACATTTTTTGAAGAACGGAGGAAGTATGTCAGCTGTTGACTACGTACGTTACGATGCAGGCACCACCATCCTTGAGGCCATCAAGTCGGCCGTGGACAAGAAGACGGTCATCGACTACACGGAGCACCCGGACAAGGGCTCCGTCTCCAAGAACGAGGACGAGTACGACTACGCTGTGGTGGTGGTGGGCGAGAACCCGTACGCCGCCACGGCCGGCGACAACCTGAACCTCACCATCCCGGGACCCGGGCCGGAGGTCATCAGGAAGGTGTGCGAGCTCGTCAAGTGCGTCGTCGTCCTCGTCTCGGGCCGTCCGCTCGTCGTCGAGCCGTACCTGGACACCATGGACGCGCTCGTCGCCGCCTGGCTGCCGGGCACCGAGGGCCACGGCGTCGCCGACGTGCTCTTCGGAGACCACGGATTCTCTGGCAAGCTGCCCCGGACGTGGGTCAGGTCCGTCGACCAGCTGCCCATGAACTACGGCGACAAGCTCTACGACCCGCTCTTCCCCTTCGGGTTCGGACTCACCACCAAGCCAGCGGATCGCAGCTAGCTTAGCTTAGCCCGCCCCTCATCAGATCGAGTTTGGATTTCATCTTTTCCCATAGCATTAGCCTCAGATTAATCCCTTAGTTAATTAGCCCCTGCATGTCCCTGAGTGAGAAATCGATCGATCGAAAATAAATGAACAAGGTTTTGATCGCATATACGTCGCCGTGTGTGTGAGTTCGTTGTCAACGTCCCATGAACTCTAAATCTCTAGTGACGCCACAGTTTTGTCCATCCCGAATTCTCAACTTCTCGGGTTCTTCACAATTACTCCCTCCGTTCTAAAACAGATGACACAATTTTATACTACCTCTCGTCAGCATGTGACGGCTCCGTAATGGTGGGGCAACCTTTGCCGAGTACACGAGAAACTAAGGCCTTGTTTGGCTCATAAGTTCTAAGACTTTTTTTAGTTTCAACTTATAAGGGCATCTCCAGCCGTTCGGCCCCCAGGGCGCTTAAATAAAGCGGCCTGGGGGCGTGCCGGCGGGGGGCGACCTAGCTCCCAGTCACGCCCCCAAGCGCCGGCCCCAGAATGCGGGAAATTTAAACTTGGTCGTGTCCGCTTTCAAAAGACGCCACAAATCCGGCGATCGGACGTGCGCAATGATTCACTCGGCGGGGTCGGCTCCAGACGTTGGCGGAGTCGGCGTGCGCGGGCTCGGCGGTGTCGGAGCTGCTTCGGTGCTGGCCTGTGTCGGCGCGGCTTCGGCACTGCTAGGCGGTGATGTAGAGGCGTCGTTCGGGCTTGGCGTCCGTGTGGTCGTGGGTGCGGGAGCTTGCGTCGTCGGCGTCGTCGGCGTTGCCGTCTGCATCTGGTTCAGGATGAGGCCGCGCTCTGCCATGTACCACGCTCTGAGCTGCTCGTCGTTGCTCTGGAGCATGTCCGCCCCGCTCATCAGAAAAACCATGTCGGTGTTCCTTTTCTTCGCGGCGACGTTCGTCCGGAGCAGGTCGAGCTTGATGGCACTGTTCTTCATCAGCGACGACCACCGCGCCTCGGTCTTCTCTTCATGTAGGACGGCCCGGGCCTGGGCGTCGGCGAGGCAATGCTCGATGGACTCCTGGACTCGCGCGGTTGCCGCGTCGGCGTTTTTCCCCTTCTTTGCCAATTTGTGGCCGTCCGGCCGCCCCTCTGACGCGCCCGGAGTCGTCGCGTCCGACTTGTATGTCTCCTTGGCCTTGTCGAGGGCACGTCGGACTTTCGCCCACTTCTCGCACTTGTCAATGCGCTTGTAGACGTGGAGGTGCTTGAAGTCGGCATCTTGGTTGTCGCGCCGATACATGGTGAACATACGCAGCAGCTGCGCGGAGGAACAAACAGTTGGCGGGCGGCGGGCGTAGACGACGAAGAGATGCGGGCGAGCGGCGTGCGTACCTGATCCTCAACGCTGGCGCCGCTCTCCGGGCGAGCCGCGACCTCCTCGACGATTCCATGCCATTTGTTGCACGCCAACTGGATACGCCCCCAATGGTTCGCCATCGCCTTGGAGCCGCGCTGCATGTAGACGCCTTTGAAGTACGGGTCGACGAGCTTCCGCTCGTCGAACTCGGCCTTGATGCGGTCCCAGTACATCTCCAAGCTCTGGTTCGCGCCGGTGGTCGGGTCGAGGCAGACGATTTTCCATGCTTCGGCGAGGCATTCCTCCTCCTTGGACGTCCACTTGATGCGCGGTTCGCTTGACCTAGCCGCCCGCTTCTTCTTCTTCTTCTGGCGCCCCTTCGTCGGAACAGGAGCCGGCTCCTCCTCCTCCTCGGGTTCCCGCGCTTCGTGCGCATCCTCGCCATAGACGTAGCCGAGCTCGGCCTCCATGTCGCCGCTGAGATCCACTACCTCGTCCTGGGTGGCGAACCAGGGAGACGCGGCGGCTGCGGTCGATCCTGTCGCGATGATGTCGTCCATGTTGGCTCCTGTGTCGTCGGTGTCGCCGAGGTGCGAGAAGGGCAGCGGTCCACGGCGGAGATGGGGCGTCGGTGTGGACGCGTAGGCCGCGGGCGGCGAGTAGTTGTATGGAGGGTACTGCATGCCGATGAAGGCGGGCGAGGTGTGCGCGTCACGGGGTGGCCATGGGGGAAGGTCACGTTTGGGTTGAACCCCCCGTGCGCGTCGCCGTCGGCGTAGCCGGGGGACGACGATCCCCATGGAGATCCGACGCCTTGCTGTCCCCAGGGCGCGTACTGGGCGTGGCTGACGACGGGTGGATTCATCATCCCCGCGTGGTCGACCGATGAGGAAGACGCCGCCGCACGCGCCGCGTTGTCGCGGGCCTTCTTGGCAATGGCCCTGTTCCGCCGGTCGGTGGTGACTGCGTCGCGTCGCCAAACTTCCACCCTCAACTCGGTGCTCGACATGCCCGGTGGTTTCGATGGCGGCGCCCTGGGCTTCCTCTGCTACGGCTGGGCCACGGTGCCAGTCGTGGTTGCCGCCGCGCGCGGCATGGCGTACTTCTAAATGAAGCAGTTATTTCTTTTGTTTATCCCAATATCAGTAGCGCTTTGTCCTGAAAAAACACTATAAGTCTAAGCATGTAAAAATATCAAAAATATACATTGGTCATCATTGATCTTTTTGTGTAGAATCTAAATAGTCAACATGAATCTTCACCGTACCTGTATAGGCACAGGCGAAGATTCATATTGCAGCCACAAATCATACACATATAGTTCAATGAAGACCAAGTGCTCGAGATAGTTTGAGAAGTAACATATTTAAGGTGGTAAACACCTTGTTCGCTTAGCAGTGTGGGATTAAACTTAATTAGTTGCGGTGATACTTAGTAGCAGCGAGTTTTGAAGAAAAATGCTGCTACTGAGTACTTTAGCAATAGCGTGTCCAGTAGAAAGGCGCTACTACTATATCTAGCCCGGAGGCAACGCCGTGACAATTATAGTAGTAGCGCTTGTTTCACCTAGAGCGCTACTGCTATCGGGATGTTAGTAGCGTGTTTTCCTGGAGCTCGCTACTGCTAATTAGCAGTAGCGTTTGTTTTTAAACCACGCTGCTGCTAAGATTCTGTGTATAAGATTTTCCCTAGTAATGCATGGACAGTAAGGCCGTACTCCGACGGGATGGGTGGGAGGTGTGCGACATTGCGGATGAAAATCCTGCCTTTCTTTGGACGGGCTGGCGGCACCGCCGCCTGTGGGTATCGTTTTCCTCCTTGGAGGCGCTGCGGTGGTGTGTCGGCATCTATCCCCTCTTGTTTGGTGTGTTGTCTCCGGGCGAAAGCCTTGGTCCATTGGTGGACCGACGATGGCGGTATCATGGCGTCGTTACTCTGTTGAGAACATCATGGGTGGACTCATGGTTTGAGGTTTTGTGATGTGGTTCTCCGATGCTTGTTGCTGGTCAGAGCGGATCTCCACGGGCGCTATGTACACGGCTGCCAGTGAGCCCAAGATGATTGTTTTCTCAGGTCCAACCAAATCCTGCTACCCACTCGCCGTCTTTTCTTAGGCATTTAAGGATAGTTGGTGCGTCGATGAGGTTAGTTCGATGGAAGCTGTTGCTCTTTGGAAAACTGGTGGTAGTTGAGACGCGGCTTGTAGATCTGTTTAGGGCAGGCCCCTTTGTACGGTGTCTGTATTAGTTGTGGTGGCTAATCTTTTGATTAGCTTGGTGTGGAGTTCTTGCTACAATTGTTGTCCGCAGCAAATTGTAGCCTATTGTATTTAATTTTTGCCTTTTATAAAAATATGATACGTCTAGATGTACTTTTAAAAAAATGTTATAGAAAAAAGTATAACAAAAATGTAGTTGTAGAAAATGGATGACCATCAAGATAAGGAAGAATAGTGTAGCGCAGGCCAGACACGGGACATGCGTCACACGCTGGCAGTGGCGGAGCTACGTGCATGGCTGCAGGGGCCGTGGCCCCTCCAGCCTGGACGACTTTAGTGAAGAAAATTATATAATGAATTTTATATTAGAAAAAATAGAGCTTTTGCCCTTGTTAGAAACTGTATTTTCTCATTGGCCCTTTCAATCAATCTTGTCTAGCTCCGCCACTGCACGCTGGAGGTGGTGGATGCAAGTGCTAGACCAGCCGGCTGTTCCCAAGCTTTTTCCATTATGTTGGCCATCTACAATACTACCCTTGGTGCAAAGGATGGTGCTTCTCACGTGGAGTAGAACGAATGACTATTCGTGTGGATCCATCATCTGACGTGGAGTCGGCTACTGTCAGCGAGGCGGGTGATCTTTTTACGTTTTCAGCCGTCTGGGTAGCGTTGCCCATTTGTCTTCTTGAAGAAGCTTGGCCGGGATTGTCATTGTGCATTACCAATTACTTCCTTCGTAAAAAAAATATAAAAGCATTTATATCACTATTTTAATGATCTAAATACTTTTTTTTGCAAAATCATCACATGAAGGGGCCCGTAGCAGCCTAAACTTTAGCTAGTCGGACTCGGACTCACGTACTATGTATGGCAAGGCAACACTCGCCAATCTTTTGACTCCAACTCGGCTACGACTCGGAACCGGCCTGACCTTGGTTATATCTCTCCGCCTGATCGGAGCAGAGCACACCAAAACACAACGGCGGCCCTGCACGACTGCAGCAAGGCTAGCGATGAGACGCGCGACGGCGGCCAGATCTGAGCACGACGAGACGAGACGCACGACGGTGGATGGCCAACGCAAATTTCCATCACCTCGCTCGATCGGGACCATGGATCTGAGCGAACCCGGTCGATCTTTTACCCGTACAAACCGATCGACGCGGATGCAGATGGAGAAGGAGCTAAAGCTACTCAGCAACCAGGCCAGGTTCATCTCCGCCATCATCAGCGGCGAAATCAAGTACATCCAGAGGAAGATGAAGGAGCTGCTGCAGGACATAATGGACAAGGGGTTCGATCCCATCCTCATAGTCAGAGAGGGGTCGCTGCCCGTGCCCGATGACGAAGGTGAAGCTGCGGCAGCAGGAGAAAGCCCGGATGAACAAGACCCCAGCAGCTGCTACTATGAGTACCTCACCTCTATGCCAATGCGTTTCTTCAATGACGAGTACCTGCAGCAGCATCTTCTCAAGAGGATATCCGAGATCAAGGAGGCGATGACGCGCTCGTCTCACACTAAACATATGGATGCTCAATCGGATCGAGAGGCTACCGGAAACGATTGTGTGCCTCAAGCAGCAGCAACAACGCCCACGAGACGGTGTAAGAGGAGTGCAGCAGAATCGGTGCCCATAGATGACGATGCCAACGATGAGGAAGCCGCCGCCCAACTGTACGATTATCTGGCCGCAATTGTCGGGCTTGGCCCCCAACAACGTGCTGGTAACGCCTACTCATCTTCGTCTCTTGCAAAAAAGTTTAAGCTGATTGGTGGTAGGAGTAAATACTTTTTGCATGCATAGAACCCGGGACTGTGAGCATACAGAGGCGACCAACGAAGAAGAAGCGGAGGATGAAATCAAGCGTAGTTGGCGCGCTACTACCTCTCGAGGACATCAACATAGCCGCTTCGGCTTCGACCGGCACCGATGATGCTTGGACGAGCCGACCTGCAGTGCCTTATTCGCTGTCGACGCTCGGCTTCGCAAGGAGTATTTGATACTCCCTCTGTATGTAAACTAATATAAGATCATTTACATCACTCATGTTCATGTAGAAGCTGAATCATTCTTTTGTTGTGCGTCACAGACATATATGAGTGTTTGAAAGTTGAGTTCGGTGTTAGATTGTATGGACACACATGCTAAAAGGTAAGTTAAGTTCAGTGTTTGAAAGGTGAGCATGCATGAGAAATTTCAGTGTCATGGGATGATACAATAGATATTGTGATCGAAGCTTTCATTAAATTATTAACCAACTTGAAACAAGCTGCCGCTCTGCTTTATCTATAAGCACGGCTCCCTGATGTTGGATCTCGTGTGTGCATCACATGGAGGGTTCAAAATATGTAGAATTTTAAATGTAGAGGAGCAAATTGTAAAAATGGATGTAGATCAAATAAAAACTCCCTTGTGATAGTTATCTCTGACTAGCCTAGCGTAGGCTTATATAATGCACCAGAGGCTTAGTATAAAAGAGTCCTAGTCGAATACATCGGTGGAAAGGAGTCTTCGGCTTGTGTGTCAAGTCTGGTGAAATCTCCCTTGTATACGTCATGGGCTGCCTGAAGAAGGCCATTAATGAACCGCCATAGGATCCTCGGCCCGACCTACCTGATCGGGAGATCACGTGGTGGGTACCCCCTAGTTCGGGACTCCATAAGGGGGGCCAGGGCCTTGGCTGGCACCCCTGTCTCTGCCATTGTCGGCAGAGGTGACACATCGCGTCTTGGAGGTGTTAGTGTGGAGTGTAGGTGGTGTAGGTGTTGTACTCAGTTCTTCCTGCAGTCTATTTCAATAGCGTAGTAGCGTGCATCTTGCGTGACACGGTTATTCTTGGAACGGTGCTGTATGAGGGTTACCCATCACTTTGTATTGCTCGGACGTGTACTCTGTTGTGTGATTGATTATTTTTTCGAGAAACTTTTAGTTTATTCATCTTCAATCATGGAAATACATCGAACACCGGAAATAAAAAATTAAATCCAGATTCGTAAACCACCTAACGACAACTACAAGCACTAAAGCGAGCCGAAGGCACGCTGCCATCATCGTCCCTCCCTCGCTGGAGCCAAGCATAACTTGTTGTGATAGACAGTCGGAAAGTCATCGTGCTAAGGCCCAATAGGACCAACGCACCAGAAGAGCAACCGCTGCCGATGAAGATAATATTAGACGAGAGAATCCAACCCGAAGACACGTGAACAAAGACGAATAAAGATCGGATCTGAGCAGATCGACACCGGATGCAAACACCGACCGAATCTCCCGAGATCCGCCGAAGAGACACCTTCACACACCTTCTGATAATGCTAGACGCACCACCAAAACGGGACTAAGAGGAAAGAACCTTATTCCATACAATCTCTGCCCTGGCCGTGAGCGACGGAGCAGCCAGACATCATATCGCTGGCTGAGGTAGCTGCTCCCACGCTAGTGCTAACACGCAATCCACGGCTCTCGAAGCTTTCCTCGGGCCAGGGAAACTGCTCTAGGAAAGCAGCCCTAGGCCCATCTGCAGACGTTGGGAAGTGATCGGCGGAGGAGCTAGAAAGCAGATCGCTCCACCGCGTCTCCCCCAGGTCGAGCTAGCTGCTCCATCGCCGGAGAGCAGATCACGCCCCCAGGCCTGCACCATGCCTCCACCGCTGGAGACACAGATTGCCGGCAGTTCCCGCTGTCAGCAGCTCGTCCTGTCTCCCCGTCTTGCCGGCAGTGCCGACAGCTCGTCTAACCTCTTCTTAGGTCTAGCTCCATCTCTTCTCATATTCTCGCCAACCATCAGGCTGACCAGGAGAGCTCCAGCTCTTCCGCCAGTTCCTCACCGGGTCCTGCAGCCAAATTACGTCCATTTTACGAAATATACAACCACTAGAGCAATATACAACCAACATAGCTAGAAAGTACATACTCCCTCTATCATGAAATACTAGCGCGCGAAAAAGACAGAGCTTGTTAGCGAGAATATGCACACAAGGCTTGTGACCTGTACTCAAGGTTTGGAATAGCATAAGAAGGGTAAAGAAAATTTTACGTGCCTAAGAAGATTTCAGGGAAACATCATAATAAACCAATAAGAGTGCATTATTTCAAATTTGTCCAAAATCTTCAGTCTACTATCTTCCATCACACTCTGGAAAAAAAACTCTGTATCATTGTCACATTTCATTGTTGGGCCCTAGGTTGAGGAAGGAAACCCTCTGATACCATGATAGATGATATGTGGAAATATTGGTTGTATTGATTGATTGATTACAATGTGCCTCTTGGGGTGTTTATATAGTAGACAAAACTTGAAGTCCAAGAATTCTAGTAGAGGTAGGTTCAGATTATAATCCTAATCAAACAAACATAACCTAGCCGTAATATACTCTAACACTACTGTTTCCCACCTCATATGCAGAAAAAGCTCTGTATCATTGGCACATTTCAAACTAACTAGTTGAAAGCCATTTTCCAATTTCAGGCCAACAATTCCAAACTTAAAGACACCTATTTATGCATGGCCCATGACAATCATGGGAACTTTTCTTATTTGCCAAATCATATGCAAAGAATCGAACTAGCATTCGAACTGAAGTTGCATGAACAAGAAGAGACGGAGGAAATGAATTCTAAACCTGAATGCGTAGTACCAAACGCATGAGAGCTTGTAGAGCTTGAATTTAACTCCACTATAATGTACTCCCACCTAGTGTATTGCTTGATTAATTTTCTTACCTCAAGCTATTCCTAGTGAGAAATGCGCTTGACATATTGAGAAATGCACATGGCAAGTTTTTGCAAATATCTCCTGACAATTACTCCCAAATAATTTCCATCACCTTCAATTCCTAGAAATTTAGATGTACTCATTTTATTTCCCAGAAGATTTCCTTATACTCCTAGACAATTACTCCCAAATTTCTACTTCTACAATTATCTATGGCTGAAGAGTGAATGGCCGCCAGTAGAAAATGTGGACTGATTTGGTACCATAGCTTTAGGTTGCCACAGATTTGCTTCTTTTCCCCCAAATTTTCTCTCCTAAGCCAATTTCAAAAATCCACAAAATTAGCCTCAGAAGGGAATTTGATCGATATCTCGAATCGTTGAGTTTTGAGTAGTTTTGTTCCATGGATTTGCTGCCTAAGGACCATTGACACGTTTCTATTATGCCACTTTTCCCGAATTCGTCCAATTTTCCACCGATTTGAGGATTTTTTGGCCACCTGCCAGAGATAGACTCGAGTCTCTGGCCTTGACCTTGAAGTCTCCGGCCCTGGGAGACCAGAACCTCCGGCCCAGACTGATATAATTTTCTACAACTTTGCAACTTTCCCTGAATTGTTCTTGGAAGTTTCCATTCGTCTTCTTGCCCAAGTTTGAGTGATCCAAAGCCTACAACAAGCTAGAGACATCATCTACATCAACCACTCGACAGCGCAACTCGACATCAAGCCTTTCGGCCGCAAGTCCGAGTTCATCATCAACTTAGGTATAACTTGCTTCTGCTCGACAACCCCTACTTCCTTTTGAGTACTGTATCCTATTAGGACTAGCTCATTTCATGCGGGAATTGCACTTGTATCACCATGAGTGAGTGTTTGCATACACGTGAGCAAAGCATCGAGTAGAAGCTTGGTACTACCAAAAGAAAGAAGAATCAAAAAAAGAAAAAGAAACTAGTGCCAAGTATTCTTTTGTGGGAACGATAAGCTTCGAAAACCTATGTAGTGAGAGTGACAGTAAGCATCTTGTGCAGGAGGTATTTATTACCTGCACTCGGGCCCTACTGGTAAGCATTAAGCATAACAAGATTGCAACAACAATAACTCACAAACATAAGTGACTGATCATAATGTAACAATTCATCGGATCCCAACAAACACAACATTGATTACATCAGATACATCTCAATCATCTAGAGCAGCTCATGAGAACATTGTATTGAACATCAAGCGATAGAGAGTACCAACTAGCTACTGCTATGAACCCATAGTCCATGGGGGAACTACTCACGAACCATCATGGAGGCAGCACGATCGATGGAGATGGCTCCAGGGGTCGATCCCTGTTCGACAGGGTGCCGAAATAGAGCCTTTTGACCCCCGAAACTAGGTTTTGATGGCGGCGGAGTTCTATCGTGTTTTTGGGAAAATCCTTTGGTCCCCGTCAAAATTAGTTCATGGAGCTTTAAATAGGTGAAGAGGCGACCCGAGGTGGTGCCCCAGTCAAGGAGGCAGGTGGAGGGCGTGCCTGGAGGTGAACCCACGCCCCCTGGTCGCTCCCTGTGGGCCTCCCCTTCGACTCTCCTTTGGACAGCGTCTTCTGTCGGTGAAAACTGGCTCCCGTTAATTTTCAGGTCTTTTCGCGGACTTTCGCAGAACAACTTTTCTAAAACCAAAAATAGGAACTGACACTGGGCATCTTGTTAATAGGTTAGTCTCTCAAAAATACCCTAAAATGATATAAAAATTTAGTAGAAACATATAACAATGATATAAAGCAAGCATGGAAGAATTAAAAAAATTATAGATATGTTTGAGACGTATCAAGGCCCAATGCAAAAACCGTCTCCCAAGGGACAAGACAAGTCTAGGATAGGGTAATCGAAAACGCGACCATGACAGAGAAAAGAGGGAACACCGCAAAAATGACGTGGCACCATGCAGGAAGCACAACGATGGAGCTAACCACAATAGGGACCGTAGCCATGATCCAGAACCATGACGGAACTGCGATAATGAGCCGCGTCGAAGAGCACAACTGACATGAGCAGCAAAGGCAGAACTATGAAAAGCCACGTTGAGACCGTAGCCATAACAAGCGGCCAAGGTGGAGCCATGAAAATGATCCACGTTGGAATTGCGATATGCCACCCCCTCCCCCTAGTCAAGGAGGCGGACATAGGGGCAGATACGTGCCTCCAGCACAATGCAAAAGATCGGTGAATTCACAGCCTTCCAGACATAATGGCGGAAACAAGGATGAGGGACAAGTCGAGCCCAGGCACGATGCTCACCCCCCAAGCAGAGACCACGATGCGCAACACGCAGCGAACCAAGCCCATGATGCCCGGAATCGGCTTGAAAAGATCGAAACAACGACCAATACATGGGACCAAAGTGTTTTGGCCCAAACATCAGGAAGGTGGTGTTTTTTTATGGAGCTACGGCGGGCTTAAGCCGGCCTGAACCATTTTCATTATCATAAGTAAGTAAGAGTGAGGTACAACACAACGGCTACACAACTGCAGCACCCAACACACACAAGAAGGACCGAGGTACAACAGAGGAGAACCAGAAAATGAGCTACGATAAGCAGCCAAAACCAAGAACTTAGCACCCATCACCACTAAGCAGACCAAGAAGAGCGGAAACTAGCATTGTTGGATCAGTCGAAGGGAGAATCAACACCGAGAAGACGAAGAGAAGAAGTCGCCTGCTACCCTGCGATCACTCAGCACCTTGAAGAACTAGGAGAGTCGCAACCACCATCAAAGGGCTTCCCAATTCCTAGCCACGACGCGACGGAGAGAGCCACAGACCATGACGAAGGGCAATGTTCCGCCAAGACAGCCCCGCACCTCCTCTGGGCCACACCACGGCCACCATCACAAATAGAGGGAACCGAAGCAATGTGCGAGGTAACCAAACCTTACGCGTCGTCGAAGGGCACCAGAATCCGAGACCTCACCGCCGCCACAAGCCCCCAAGAGAGAGATCAACCAATAGCACCAGGATGACCAAGGCAAAGAACGCCACCACAATTCACTTCCACAACCACCACCAAACAATCCATCAGCCCAGCCACACACCAACAGACCAGCCGCACTCGAGCCGAGACGACAAACAAACCATAGCAGCTCAATGGCTCCAAAGACAACGCCGCCAAGGGGGTAACGATGTCAAAGACCTCATCGATGTCTGATCCACGGATGCATCTAGGCTTTCACCCGGAGCACATTAGAGGACATAATGCAGGAGCTTGACAATGACGCCTCCAAGGAGAAAAACGTCGCCGGAACGCGTCGCCATCATCGATGCCGACAAGGCCGGCACAAGGCTTTCGCCTCAAGCATCACAGACCGGACCTCTCCGCATACATTGGTCGTTGTGTCCGGCAAGCATAGGAGCGCGAGACCTCCCATCACCCAGCAACTCCACGGCGAGCGTCCTCACCGCAGACTACGGGATGCACTTCCATTGACAAAGCTGCTCACCTCGAGCACCAGCGCCGACAGGAGGGGAGATCAAGCCTGGCGGCCACAACTCCACCACCAACTTCCACCCCCAGATCGACCTCCTCAACCTCAGGAAGGTGGTGTTACCCCCATCCATGACGAATGTGTCAAAAGCTGGAAATAGGTACAACGCCAGCGCAAAGCTGTATACATACGAGTTGCTATTGGTGATTTCTGTAAGAATATCATACGAGTTGCTGTTGGTGCCAATCGGGCATCATACTTCAGAAATAAGTGAATATAAAATATAGAAGCAGTGTGAGTACAGGGCAGGCTCTAGGTAGGAGTAGCAACAACGTGCGTTGGTGGTTTGGACCAATTCCTTTGGGTTCGGTTGGGAACAAGAGCATGTTCTTGTGACCCCAAGTACTTGTAACTAAACTCTCTCTTGTACGTAATGAGTATGACAGGGATTGCTTGTTCTTGCAAAGAAATTCAGAAACAAGTGAATGTCCACTTATTGGTCACTCATTCTTTTGAGAGAAATGGCTGGTTTACTTTATTTTGATGAATGCTATTGTTCATGCTTACTGGCAGTTTGTAATCTGGGCTGTTCGTACAAGATTCATGCTGCAGTCTGGCTTACAAGTCTCATTTTACACTGAAAAATTATTACAGTATAACTAGTACTTCGAGTAGTAAGTAGGTAACAACACAAATAGATCAGATCATCACCTAGCCATGATTCTTGTACATCTAGTTCTCCTGGGTGACTGCCATTGATGGATAAAGCTCATAAACAAGTGCTTCTAAGTTGTTTTGAATTAAAATTCAAACAGAAACACCTGATACATGCTAGCCGCAATTAGTATATGGCTGCTCCGTCGAACATCTTATGCATTCAATTTTTTTCTTCAACTACTCATAAACAAGAACAAGCTTCCAAACTTTGATACATGAATCAAAACTCATGCATCTGCTCACCACTCACACTTAATTAAGCATGAATCAAATTTGATACAAATAACATAAACAGTTGGACAAAACACAAGTTCGAATCCAGTGCATAAATTCAAACATTCAATAAACTGAATAAATGGGATTAAACATCATCTATTTTTCGAAGACTTGTAGCTATCATCATGCACCATCTGGAAGCATTTGTTGCACATTCATGGCTTCTTTTCCATGACCTTTTTTGCTAGGACAATTGCGACTGTCATGAAACCCTTATTTGGTTGCACGTCTTGCACAAGCGTGCGACCTTGGCCTTGGCTTCTTTTTTCTTCTCCTTTTGTTCTTCCCCATTCATTTCCTTTGCTCTTTTTATTCTTTTACATCTCCCTATCGAATGGCCATCATTTGGCGGGTGTATGTCAACTTGAGTAGGAATGTTGCAACCGATAAACGCCTCATATTCCTCTTGCCTAGTGTGCTTGACTGCATTGGGAACCATTTGGTTCAGAGGCTCCTCAATGCTCAGAACACTTGATACTAAAAAGTCCATGCCTTCATCTGATTGCTTGGCTCTTTGAATTAGATCTTCCAACTTGTTGCGTACTGTTGAAATCTTCTTCCTTGCGGCTGCATCCAAGGAATCGGTGGGATTTTCTTCTAGAAGGTTCGCTTGCTCATCGTAAACACTCTCACTGCAATTTTCTGTATGTCAATCATATGATTTAAAAAGAGAAGAGCATTGATTTTTATAACTTTCATACCTTCTACACCGTTTCTTCCATCTTTCCATAATATAGAAGGTTGGAAGCTCCTTTTGATTTTCAATTCGCATCACTTGGACAATATGGCGGCATGGGATTCCATGTGACTCAAATAACTTGCATGAACAGTTAGCTATCATGGTTGTCGTGTCACAACGGACCTCCCTTACCCTACTGGCTCCCGTTTTGAAGGTCACTACTTTTATTCCCCCATCTTGTGCAATTCCTTGAACACAACAATGATCTCTTGCTGCAATAACTTGTTCCTGAAATTTCCCAAACACTTCATGTGTGAATACTTGACTGCCTTGTTTCTCCATTACCCACGGTGTCACTAGTTGGGGGATCCTATGGATGCTTGAATTGTCGGCAATCAACTCCTCTTGACGTTGACATTCTAAAGCCGTTTCAAACCTAAGCCAGAACTCAACAAAAGTGACCTGCGATGAATGAATCGGTTAAAGAATGAATTTGCACTTTCAGACCTTGAAGTAGTTCGAAGAATGCCTGCCAGTGGTATATCCATAAAATAGGCTGGTATCCATGACTCTCTGAGGCTAAACCTTTTAGTCAACCATTCATTATCCTCCAACCCATACTCTGAAATTATAGAATTCCACTCTAACCCAAACTCGGTCACGGTTTCTGAACCCCATACACATGCATTCATCCTCTTCCAAAATTCAGATTCTTCTCTAATCACAGGTCCAAGCTTCTCAGGAAGTTTTTCCATTATATGCCACATGCACAGCCTGTGTACTGAGGTTGGAAAAACTTCATCAATTCCATTCTTAATGCTAGTAGCTTCATCGGTTATGATGAGTGTCGGCGCTACACCTCCCATTGCCTTCAGGAAGGTCTCAAAGAACCAGACATATGACTCGGTCTTCTCATTTAGTAAGAACGCAGCACCAAAGAACACACTTTGTAAATGATGATTAACTCCTATAAATGGTGCAAAGATCATGTCATACTGATTAGTAGTATATGTAGAATCAAAGGACACCACACTACTGAAATGTTTGTAGTTCTTCATGCTTGTGGCATCTGCCCAGAACACATACACCAACTTTCCTTCAGCACTGACAACAAAATCATAGAAAAATGCTGAATTAACTTCCTGCTTTCTACCTAGCTGGGCCACAAACATTTGAGCATCTACATTCCTAATTTTTAATCTAAGGTCACGGTAGTAGTTTTGCAAGTCCCTTTTCATGCATCCAGCATTCGCAAATCCACCCTCGCTGACGTGTAGGAGCCTGTATGCCTGGCAGGTGCCTATGCTTGCTTTGCTGCATGTGTACAATGTGTTCTTTGCCCTCTCGCTAACTCGGCGATTTGATCTGATCAAATGACGCTTATCCGGTGACACAAGACCATGGCTGTGGTGCTCAACCCATGATTCTATCTTGTAGGTATCATTAGCACATAACTTCACAAAGATGTGTGCATCACAACCGCACCTTGTGTCTGTGTTCTTACGCCTCTTCTTTGATGGATCGTCAATCTTGTTACCATTTTCAGACTTGAATCCTTGTCTATTACACATGTATCGTTTAGTGCGAACTACCTCATTTTCTAACTTCTTTTGTTGCCCCATACGAACTCCAAAACCAGATTGATGTCCATAAGATTTGTAGAACTCCTCCACGGCCTTCAATCCTTCAAATGTCATCCCCACTTTAGGCTTCAAATCATCTTCACATTCAGGTATAAAGGACGAGCACTGGAACATAAAGGATGAATTAATAAGCACTTTCATATACAAATAAGTAAAATGAGTACGCCTGTTATTTGGCAACAGCAATTGACTTACACAGAGAGGAACACTTGCTTTCTCTATGGGTGTATTAAATCCTTCCTCGTTCATGTGCATCTGCCACATATTTGTAGATCCCATTGCTGCACCTGCACCAACAGGTACATGATAAGCCTTTAGAACGAACCAGAAAACCAACACACATTTTGAGAGAAATACAACCCAATATGGATTTAGCCCCAACACTAACTGACAGACCTGGGCACTGTCATTCAAATGACAATTAGTGTACAAAGTTATAGACCCTCGACAATGTAGATGTATGTGCAGGTAAAATCTAGAATAGCGATTCCCAACTTTACTATAAAATTTGGCAGCACTTGAATGGATGTCAACAAGAAGAGTTTCATTCAGGATAAATTTTCACTACCAAACTAGCATAATCTCGAACAGTAAATATGAGCTACATCACGTGCATCCCATTAAGTTCAATCACAACATATCCACCACAGAAACCTATGTTTGCATCAAGTTAACGAGAATTAAGTTTTGAAAAGTGATTTGGTTCATTGTTTTTCTCAATAGTAAGTACTGGATCATTGTTTTCCCTCATACAGAGCATTGTTTTTCCCAATATAATGCTCCTGAAGACCTGAAGCAAAGCAATCTGCTTTCAGCAGATTCAGGGCACCGCAAGGCAAGGGGCAGAAGAGATGGATTTGGGATGTTGTATTAACCTTTGCGTGTACGCCTGCACCCAGGATCCAGTCTTCTGGAAGTTTAGGGTGTACGAGAGTTCTTCGTCTCTAGCCGCAGGCTGCCGCCATGGTGATCTGGAACATGGGTTTCGCACGTCTGGTCTGTTGAGGGGTGCCCTTGTTGGGGAACGTAGTAATTTCGAAAATTTTCCTACGCACACGCAAGATCATGGTGATGCATAGCAACGAGGGGGAGAGTGTTGTCTACGTACCAACGCAGACCGACTGCGGAAGCGATCACACAACGTAGAGGAAGTAGTTGTACGTCTTCTTTCCGATCCGACCGATCCAAGCACCGTTACTCCGGCACCTCCGAGTTCTTAGCACACGTTCAGCTCGATGACAATCCTCGGGCTCCGATCCAGCAAAGCGTCGAGGAAGGGTTCCGTCAGCACGACGGCGTGGTGACGATCTTGATGTTCTAATGTCGCAGGGCTTCGCCTAAGCACCGCTACAATATGACCGAGGTGGAATATGGTGGTAGGGGGCACCGCACACGGCTAAGGAACGATCACGTGGATCAATTGTGTGTCTATGGGGTGCCCCCTGCCCTTGTATATAAAGGATGGAGGAGGAGGAGGCCGGCCAAGGCATAAGGTGCGGCCAGGATGGGAGTCCTACTAGGACTCCAAGTCCTAGTAGGAGTCCACCAAAAGGGGAGGAAGGGAGAAGGAATAGGAGGAGTAGGAAAGGTGGCCGGCCCCCTTTTCCCTAGTCCAATTCGGACCAAAGGGGAGGGGGGGCGCAGCAGCCTTTTCCTCTTTCCACTAAAGCCCATCAAGGCCCATTACTTCTCCCGTAACTACCCGGTACTCCGAAAAATACCCGAATCACTCGGAACCTTTCCGATGTCCGAATATAGTCGTCCAATATATCGATCTTTACGTCTCGACCATTTCGAGACTCCTCGTCATGTCCCCGATCTCATCCGGGACTCCGAACTCCTTCGGTACATCAAAACTCATAAACTCATAATATAACTGTCATCGAAACCTTAAGCGTGCGGACCCTACGGTTCGAGAACAATGTAGACATGACCGAGACACGTCTCCGGTCAATAACCAATAGCGGGACCTGGATGCCCATATTGGCTCCTACATATTCTACGAAGATCTTTATCGGTCAGACCGCATAACAACATACGTTGTTCCCTTTGTCATCGGTATGTTACTTGCCCGAGATTCGATCGTCGGTATCCAATACCTAGTTCAATCTCGTTACCGGCAAGTCTCTTTACTCGTTCCGTAATACATCATCTCACAACTAACATATTAGTTGTAGTGCTTGCAAGGCTTATGTGATGTGCATTACCGAGAGGGCCCAGAGATACCTCTCCGACATTCGGAGTGACAAATCCTAATCTCGAAATACTCCAACCCAACATCTACCTTTGGAGACACCTGTAGTACTCCTTTATAATCACCCAGTTACGTTGTGACGTTTGGTAGCACCCAAAGTGTTCCTCCGGTAAACGGGAGTTGCATAATCTCATAGTCATAGGAACATGTATAAGTCATGAAGAATAGCAATAGCAACATACTAAACGATCGGGTGCTAAGCTAATGGAATGGGTCATGTCAATCAGATCATTCAACTAATGATGTGACCTCGTTAATCAAATAACAACTCTTTTGTCCATGGTTAGGAAACATAACCATCTTTGATTAACGAGCTAGTCAAGTACAGGCATACTAGTGACACTCTGTTTGTCTATGTATTCACACATGTATTATGTTTCCGGTTAATACAATTCTAGCATAAATAATAAACATTTATCATGATATAAGGAAATAAATAATAACTTTATTATTGCCTCTAGGGCATATTTCCTTCAGTCTCCCACTTGCACTAGAGTCAATAATCTAGTTCACATCGCCATGTGATTTAACAGCAATAGTTCACATCACCATGTGATTAACACCCATAGTTCACATCGTCATGTGACCAACACTCAAAGGGTTTACTAGAGTAAGTAATCTAGTTCACATATCTATGTGATTAACACCCAAAGAGTACTAAGGTGTGATCATGTTTTGCTTGTGAGATAATTTTAGTCAACGGATCTGTCACATTCAGATCCGTAAGTATTTTGCAAGTTCTATGTCTACAATGCTCTACATGGAGCTACTCTAGCTAATTGCTCCCACTTTCAATATGTATCCAGATTGAGACTTTAGATTCATCTGGATCAGTGTCAAAAACTTGCATCGACGTAACCCTTTACGACGAACCTTTTTGTCACGTCCATAATCGAGAAACATATCCTTATTTCACTAAGGATAATTCTGACCGCTGTCCAGTGATCTACTCCTAGATCACTATTGTACTCCCTTGCCAAATCAATGCAGGGTATACAATAGATCTGGTATACAGCATGACATACTTTATAGAACCTATGGCCAAGGCATAGGGAATGACTTTCATTCTCTTTCTATCTTCTGCCGTGGTCGGGCTTTGAGTCTTACTCAACTTCACACCTTGTAATACAGGCAAGAACTCTTTCTTTGACTGCTCCATTTTGAACTACTTCAAAATCTTGTCAAGGTATGTACTCATTGAAAAAACTTATCAAACGTCTTGATCTATCTCTATAGATCTTGAAGCTCAATATGTAAGCAGCTTCACCGAAGTCTTTCTTTGAAAAACTCCTTTCAAACACTCCTTTATGCTTTACAGAATAATTCTACATTATTTCCGATCAACAATATGTCATTCACATATACTTATCAGAAATGCTGTAGTGCTCCCACTCACTTTCTTGTAAATACAGGCTTCACCGCAAGTCTGTATAAAACTATATGCTTTGATCAACTCATCAAAGCGTATATTCCAACTCCGAGATGCTTGCACCAGTCCATAAATGGATCGCTGGAGCTTGTACACTTTGTTAGCTCCCTTTGGATCGACAAAACCTTCCGGTTGCATCATATACAACTCTTCTTTAATATATCTATTAAGGAATGCAGTTTTGTTTATCCATTTGCCAGATTTCATAAAATGCGGCAATTACTAACATGATTCGGACAGACTTAAGCATAGATACGAGTGAGAGAATCTCATCGTAGTCAACACCTTGAACTTGTCGAAAACCTTTTGCGACAATTCTAGCTTTGTAGATAGTAACACTACTATCAGCGTCCGTCTTCCTCTTGAAGATCCATTTATTTTCTATGGCTTGCCGATCATCGGGCAAGTCAACCAAAGTCCATACTTTGTTCTCATACATGGATCATATCTCAGATTTCATGGCTTCAAGCCACTTTGCGGAATCTGGGCTCACCATCGCTTCTTCATAGTTCGTAGGATCATCATGATCTAGTAGCATGACTTCCAGAACAGGATTACCGTACCACTCTGGTGCGGATCTCACTCTGGTTTACCTACGAGATTCGGTAGTATCTTGATCCGAAGTTTCATGATCATTATCATTAGCTTCCTCACTAATTAGTGTAGGAGTCACAAGAACAAATTTCTGTGATGAACTACTTTCCAATAAAGGAGAAGGTACAATTACCTTATCAAGTTCTACTTTCCTCCCACTCACTTCTTTCGAGAGAAACTCCTTCTCTAGAAAGTATCCATTATAAGCAATGAATGTCTTGCCTTAGGATCTGTGATAGAAGGTGTACCCAACAGTCTCCTTTTGGGTATCCTATGAAGACATATTTCTCCGATTTGGTTTTGAGCTTATCAGGATGAAACTTTTTCACATAAGCATCACAACCCCAAACTTTAAGAAATGACTACTTTGGTTTCTTGCTAAACCACAGTTCAGATTGTGTCGTCTCAACGGACTTAGATGGTGCCCCCTTTTAACGTGAATGCAGCTGTCTCTAATGCATAACCCCAAAACGATAGTGGTAGATCGGTAAGAGACATCATAGATCACACTATATCTAATAAAGTACGGTTATGATGTTCGGACACACCATTACACCATGGTGTTCCTTGTGGCGTGAGTAGTGAAACTATTTCACATTGTTTTTAACTGAAGGCCAAACTCGTAACTCAAATACTCTTCTCTACGATCAGATCATAGAAACTTTATTTTCTTGTTACGATGATTTTTCACTTCACTCTGAAATTCTTTGAACTTTTCAAATGTTTCAGAGTTATGTTTCATCAAGCAGATATACTCATATCTGCTCAAATCATCTGTGAAGATCAGAAAATAATGATACCTGTCGCGAGCCTCAATATTCATTGGACCACATACATCAATATGTATGATTTCCAACAAATCTTTTCTCGCTCCATTGTTCCGGAGAACGGCGTTTTAGTCATCTTGCCCAAAAGGCATGGTTCGCAAGCATCAAGTGATTCATAATCAAGTGATTCCGAAAGCCCATCAGCATGGAGTTTCTTCATGCGCTTTATACCAATATGACCTAAACAGCAGTGCCACAAACAAGTTGCACTATCATTATTAACTTTGCATCTTTTGGTTTCAATATTATGAATATGTGTATTATTAAGATCGAGATCCAATGAACTATTTTCATTGGGTGTGTAACCATGTAAGGTTTTATTCATGTAAACAGAACAACAATTTATTCTCTTACTTAAATGAATAACCGTATTACAATAAACATGATCAAATCATATTCATGCTCAACGCAAACACCAAATAACACTTATTTAGTTCAACACTAATCCCGAAAGTATAGGGGAGTGTGCGATGATGATCATATCAATCTTGGAACTACTTCCAACACACATCGTCACTTCACCCTTAACTAGTCTCTGTTTATTCTGCAACTCCCGTTTCGAGTTACTAATCTTAGCAACTGAACTAGTATCAAATACTGAGGGTTTGCTATAAACACTAGTAAAGTACACATCAATAACATGTATATCAAATATACTTATGTTCACTTTGCCATCCTTCTTATCCGCCAATCACTTGGGGTAGTTCCGCTTCCAGTGACCAGTCCCTTTGCAGTAGAAGCACTTAGTCTCAGGCTTAGGATCAGACTTGGGCTTCTTCACTTGAGCAGCAACTTGCTTGCCGTTCTTCTTGAAGTTCCCCTTCTTCCCTTTGCCCTTTTCTTGAAACTAGTGGTCTTGTCAACCATCAACACTTGATGTTTTTCTTGATTTCTACCTTCGTTGATTTCAGCATCACGAAGAGCTTGGGAGTTGTTTCCGTTATCCCTTGCATATTATAGTTCATCACGAAGTTCTACTAACTTGGTGATGGTGACTAGAGAATTCTGTCAATCACTATCTTATCTGGAAGATTAACTCCCACTTGATTCAAGCGATTGTAGTACCCAGACAATCTGAGCACATGCTCACTAGTTGAGCGATTCTCCTCCATCTTTTAGCTATAGAACTTGTTGGAGACTTCATATCTCTCAACTCGGGTATTTGCTTGAAATATTAACTTCAACTCCTGGAACATCTCATATGGTCCATGACGTTCAAAACGTCTTTGAAGTCCCGATTCTAAGCCATTAAGCATGGTGCACTAAACTATCAAGTAGTCATCATATTGAGCTAGCCAAACGTTCATAACGTCTGCATCTGCTCCTGCAATAGGTCTGTCACCTAGCGGTGCATCAAGGACATAATTCTTCTGTGCAGCAATGAGGATAAACCTCAGATCACGGATCCAATCCGCATCATTGCTACTAACATCTTTCAACACAATTTTCTCTAGGAACATATCAAAATAAACACAGGGAAGCAACAACGCGAGCTATTGATCTACAACATATTTGCAAAATACTACCAGGACTAAGTTCATGATAAATTTAAGTTCAATTAATCATATTACTTAAGAACTCCCACTTAGATAGACATCCCTCTAATCCTCTAAGTGATCACGTGATCCAAATCAACTAAACCATAACCGATCATCACGTGAGATGGAGTAGTTTTCAATGGTGAACATCGTTATGTTGATCATATCTACTATATGATTCACGCTCGACCTTTCGGTCTCCGTGTTCCGAGGCCATATCTGTATATGCTTGGCTCGTCAAGTATAACCTGAGTATTCCGCGTGTGCAACTGTTTTGCACCCGTTGTATTTGAACGTAGAGCCTATCACACCCGATCATCACGTGGTGTCTCGGCACGAAGAACTTTGGCAACGGTGCATACTCAGGGAGAACACTTCTTGATAATTTAGTGAGAGATCATCTTATAATGCTACCGTCAATCAAAGCAAGATAAGATGCATAAAAGGATAAACATCACATGCAATCAATATAAGTGATATGATATGGCCATCATCATCTTGTGCTTGTGATCTCCATCTCCGAAGCACCGTCATGATCACCATCGTCACCGGCGCGACACCTTGATCTCCATCGTAGCATCGTTGTCGTCTCGCCAATCTTATGCTTCCACGACTATCACTACCGCTTAGTAATAAAGTAAAGCATTACATCGCGATTGCATTGCATACAATAAAGCGACAACCATATGGCTCCTGCCAGTTGCCGATAACTTGGTTACAAAACATGATCATCTCATACAATAAAATCAGCATCATGCCTTGACCATATCACATCACAACATGCCCTGCAAAAACAAGTTAGACGTCCTCTACTTTGTTGTTGCAAGTTTTACGTGGCTGCTACGGGCTTAAGTAAGAACTCATCTCACCTACGCATCAAAACCACAACGATAGTTCGTCAAATAGACTCCGTTTTAACCTTCTCAAGGACCGGGCGTAGCCACACTTGGTTCAACTAAAGTTGGAGAGACAGTCTTCCGCAAGCCATCTATGTGCAAAGCACGTCGAGGGAACCGGTCTCGCGTAAGAGTACGCGTAAGGTTGGTCCGGATCGTCTCGTCCAACAATACCGCCGAACCAAAGTATGACATGCTGGTAGGCAGTATGACTTGTATCGCCCACAACTCACTTGTGTTCTACTCGTGCAAATAACATCAAACCATAAAACCTAGGCTCGGATGCCACTGTTGGGGAACGTAGTAATTTCAAAAATTTCCTACGCACACGCAAGATCATGGTGATGCATAGCAACGAGGGGGAGAGTGTTGTCTACGTACCAACGCAGACCGACTGCGGAAGCGATCACACAACGTAGAGGAAGTAGTCGTACGTCTTCTTTCCGATCCGACCGATCCAAGCACCGTTACTCCGGCACCTCCGAGTTCTTAGCACACGTTCAGCTCGATGACGATCCTCGGGCTCCGATCCAGCAAAGCGTCGAGGAAGGGTTCCGTCAGCACGACGGCGTGGTGACGATCTTGATGTACTACCGACGCAGGGCTTCGCCTAAGCACCTACAACGTATGACCGAGGTGGAATTTGGTGGCAGGGGGCACCGCACACGGCTAAGGAACGATCACATGGATCAACTTGTGTGTCTATGGGGTGCCCCCTGCCCTGTATATAAAGGATGGAGGAGGAGGAGGCCGGCCAAGGCATAAGGTGCGGCCAGGATGGGAGTCCTACTAGGACTCCAAGTCCTAGTAGGAGTCCACCAAAAGGGGAGGAAGGGAGAAGGAATAGGAGGAGAAGGAGAGGTGGCCGGCCCCCTTTTCCCTAGTCCAATTCGGACCAAAGGGGAGGGGGGGGGCGCAGCAGCCTTTTCCTCTTCCCACTAAAGCCCATCAAGGCCCATTACTTCTCCCGTAACTACCCGGTACTCCGAAAAATACCCGAATCACTCGGAACCTTTCCGATGTCCGAATATAGTCGTCCAATATATCGATCTTTACGTCTCGACCATTTCGAGACTCCTCGTCATGTCCCCGATCTCATCCGGGACTCCGAACTCCTTCGGTACATCAAAACTCATAAACTCATAATATAACTGTCATCGAAACCTTAAGCGTGCGGACCCTACGGTTCAAGAACAATGTAGACATGACCGAGACACGTCTCCGGTCAATAACCAATAGCGGGACCTGGATGCCCATATTGGCTCCTACATATTCTACGAAGATCTTTATCGGTCAGACCGCATAACAACATACGTTGTTCCCTTTGTCATCGGTATGTTACTTGCCCGAGATTCGATCGTCGGTATCCAATACCTAGTTCAATCTCGTTACCGGCAAGTCTCTTTACTCGTTCCGTAATACATCATCTCACAACTAACATCATTAGTTGCAATGCTTGCAAGGCTTATGTGATGTGTATTACCGAGAGGGCCCAGAGATACCTCTCCGACAATCGGAGTGACAAATCCTAATCTCGAAATACGCCAACCCAACATCTACCTTTGGAGACACCTGTAGTACTCCTTTATAATCACCCAGTTACGTTGTGACGTTTGGTAGCACCCAAAGTGTTCCTCCGGTAAACGGGAGTTGCATAATCTCATAGTCATAGGAACATGTATAAGTCATGAAGAAAGCAATAGCAACATACTAAACGATCGGGTGCTAAGCTAATGGAATGGGTCATGTCAATCAGATCATTCAACTAATGATGTGACCTCGTTAATCAAATAACAACTCTTTTGTCCATGGTTAGGAAATATAACCATCTTTGATTAACGAGCTAGTCAAGTAGAGGCATACTAGTGACACTCTGTTTGTCTATGTATTTACACATGTATTATGTTTCCGGTTAATACAATTCTAGCATGAATAATAAACATTTATCATGATATAAGGAAATAAATAATAACTTTATTATTGCCTCTAGGGCATATTTCCTTCAGCCCTTGCAAATCTGCATGATTAACTTACGGACGTACACAGGGGCGGAGCCCAATGGGCCAACCCTGTAGCACAGGCTACAGGGTCCAAAAGAAAATTTAGTGCTAATTATAAGGTATATGGCCCGAGGCAACAGGGTGGCCCATCGAGTATGCATCAGGGTAGCCCATGAAACCAATGAACCAGGCCGCACCAGCTCCGAGGCACACGCGTACGCTATCGCAGCCCAACTCGCGGATTCAGGTACGGCTGCGTGGCTGGGCGTTCGGTCTTCTAGTACGTGATCGTGACTTTTCAGTTTTCTACTTGAGAAAAAAAACAGCGACCCCAGATCCCAATCCTATAGTCTTCTCATCTCCCGTGATCTGTTCCTGGCGGCTGGGCGGCCGGCGTTCGTGCAGCAGCGGCCAGCCGGGCGCCGGCAACCAGAAGGCCGCCGATCAACGGCACGACGCCGGACGCCGAACTCCTCCAACGCGAGACGCGACTAGCCGACTACGCCGCGCGCCGTAAAATTTTCCCTCCTCGGACCCCCTCTGTTTTAGGCCTTATTATTGCCTTAGCGAAGTAGCAACATCACTTTGAGTATTTTACATAATTGTAGTCAATTAGTCATACTTGATTCGCATTCTGCTTGGTACCCCATTTGTGTGTCGTTCTTCATAAATGCTTTTATAAGCTGCAAGCAATTGTATGTATTAACTTAACTTGTAGCTGGTAGATCAATTTTTGTTCTCTGTTGTAATTTTATTTGTTAAATGCAGACAATGGACAAGTTTCTTCTCAAAAGAAAGGCACCATCACAAGATGCTCCAGAAGACATGAATTGGGAGGAGGAGATTCAATATGATCCAGGCAAGAGGAAATTGATAGAACATTATCATCCAAATTTGAAAGACTTGGTAAGAAGAAAGTATTTGCTTAATGGACCTTGTCAGCCAAAAGATATCGATTTTCCATATTCAAACTTTGGGACTAAGAGGAGAAGGTTCAATCCTGAATGGTTTGATGATCATGAGTTGGCTTGAATACAGCAAAGAGAAGAGAAAAGCATATTGCTTTTGTTGTTTCTTATTTAGGGATCGTGGCCACAAGAAAGAAGCTGGGTATGAGGCATTTGTTCTGAATGGTTGGGATACCTGGAGCGTTCCATCAAGGCTAAAAGATCATGTTGGCGAGCCAGGTAGTGTCCATGATCAAGCAATGAAAAAATGTACCGCTCTACTAAAAAGAGATGAACACATTGATGTTGCTATGCAATTTCGAGGTGAAGCTTCGAAGGTTGCATATTTTACTCGACTCAATGCCGCAATTGACACGGCTAGACTATTGTTGAAGCAAGGGTTGCCTTTCCGGGGCCATGATGAGTCAAAGAACTCGCACAATAAAGGTAATTTCTTGGAAGTTCGTGATTTCTTAGCTGAGCATGATCCAGTTGTTGGCAAGGCTATGGGAAAAGATGCTGCAAAGAATGTTGTTATGGCTGCTCCTCAAGTCCAGAAAGATATTGCTGAAGGTTTTGCCCATGTGATAGTCCAATCTATTCTCAAAGAAGTTCAGAATAATGTGTTTTGCTTGCTTGTTGATGAGTCTAGAGATGCCTCTTGCAAAGAACAAATGGCTGTGGCCTTGCGGTATGTTCATAGTTCCGGAGATTCTAAAGAAAGCTTTGTTGGTCTTGTTCATGTGAAAGAAACAACTTCTTCGTACCTCAAGAGTTCAATTGATTCTCTTTTTGCAAAATATAAGCTGAGCTACAATCAAGTTAGAGGACAAGGGTACGATGGTGCCAGCAACATGCGAGGTGAGTTTAATGGTCTCAAATCATTAATCATGAGAGAAAGTAGCACAACTTATTATGTTCATTGCTTTGCTCACCAACTCCAGTTAGTTGTTGTGGCTGTTGTAAGAAAGCATAAAGGAATTAGTAATTTCTTCGGTATGATTTCTACCTTGTTAAATGTTGTGGGTGGTTCTTCCAAGAGAAGAGACATGATTAGAGATATAAATCTTGAAGAAGTGAGCAAGGCTTTAGGGTGTGGGCAGCTTACAACAGGAACAGGTCAGAATCAAGAGCAGTGTCTTCAAAGACCCGGAGACACTCGTTGGGGTTCACATGCTAAAACACTTAAGAGTTTGGTTGCCATGTTCAGGTCAGTTATTAAAGTTCTTGAATTTATTGAAGAAGAAGACACTGACAGAACAAATAGAGACCAAGCAATCGGTCTTCTAGTGTACTTTCAATCTTTTGACTTTGTCTTCTACTTGCATCTCATGTTGACAATCCTCAGTACTACCAACACATTGTCATTAGCATTGCAGCGGAAGGATCAAGACATAGTAAATGCCATGAAATGTGTCAAGTCAACTAGAACAGTTTTGAATGAACTTAGAGAAGATGGATGGGAATCTATGCTAGGTGATGTTCATGTGTTCTGTGAGAAACATGATATTGTAGAGTTGGACATGGAAGAAGCATATGTTAATCCAAAAAAGAGAAGGCAGGTAACTGGAATTACCAACAAACATCACTATCAGGTTGATTGCTTCAACGATGTTTTTGATTGGCTAGTTCAAGAGCTTGACTGCAGGTTCAGTGAGGCATCCTCTAATTTGCTTGTTTTGTCAGCCGCTTTGAGTCCAAGAGACTCATTTCGTGATTTCAATTTGGATAATCTCATGAGTTTGGCTAAACTATACCCTCAGGATTTTGATTCCGGGGATTTGAGGGATCTTGATAAGGATCTACGTCTCTATATTGCTGATGTGCGCACAGATGATAGCTTTTCCAACATAGCAACAATCACCGAGCTTTCAAAAAAAATGGTGCAAACAAGGAGACATATTATGTATCCTTTGTTTTATCGGTTGTTGAAACTAGTAATTGTGTTGCCTATTGCTACTGCTACAGTTGAGAGGTGCTTTTTAGCAATGAAATTGGTCAAAACTGACTTGCGCAGTCGCCTCAATGATGACAGCTTGAGTGATGATGTTATTTGTTATGTGGAGAAAGAAGAGATGAAAAAGGTCACCAATGATCAAGTGGTTGAGTATTTCATGGCTAGAAGAAAAAGAGTTTACTGAAGGTAATTCATAAAAAAAGCAAATTAACGTACTTTCATTTGTGCATTTTATTATGTTCCACACTTCTACTTGAAATTTCAATACTAGTTTTTATACTGTAGGTTATTGAGTCTTGGTGTGTGATGAGGTGTTTTGGAATCTGAGAATGCAAGACATCCTTTTGAAGTAAATTGTCATTTGTTTTACTGTTTTATTAAGCCGTTTACCTCTTACATTTTGTTTTTTATAAACCGACTTATATTATGTTCTGCAATTCATGTTACAAGATCTGAAACATTTCTTTATTCATTGCATCCTCGCTTGAAAAATTTATGCCATAGTTAAGTGGTGCTTCAGGGTAAGATTAGCTCCAGATCCGCCCCTGGACGTACAGGACCGGAGGCGGGCGGCTTAGTGCAAAAATTCCTACGACTGAGCAGACACGCAGGATTTAAATCGAATGACTGGGAACGAGAGGATATAGGGGTGCACGAAGATGCCGGATTCATAAGATACGACGCCTATATATATATATACATACTAGCAAAACTTGCCCGTGCGTTGCAATGGGAGAAAAAAAATCATCCCTCATAAACATACCCGACAACATCAGCAAACAATATTCTTAAAAAATATTTATAGGCACAATTTGAAACAATATGGAAACCAAGGTTAAGCCACCGGTTACATAAAGCTCGTATCCGCGGTTTAGTATGAAATCATCGTATAGGGTAACTTAATCAATCTCAGGACTCGTCAACTCAGTCTCTCGGAGGTGTCACAAGGGCATGATATGCGTGTGTGCACTCATAGAATGAGTGTATGTATGTGCTTGTGACTTGTGAGCATCTATGTTTTGTACAGTGTTTATAAAAAAGGTTTCTTTAATCTTTGCATGCATCAATAATGTGTTTGTGCGTTGCACCGAAAGAAAAAAAATCGTCGCATGTTTCTAGTGACTCATTTATGATGCCACTATTAATGTCTAGCATCTGCAATTACCGCATTCAAGTCCTCCGACGACGCCTCTAGCTTCACGCTATTTATCAAACGGAGTGAGATTTTTTATATACATTTATAATGCAATTTCTTTTGCATTATTTGGACTTGGTCCAAACACAAGCATTTCGTGTATAAGGTACACACATATCTTATACCCCCACTCCGAGCGTCGTGCAACATCTTCACATATTTACGCTTGTTGTAACCCAAGACCAATTCTCTAATTTCTTTCCATAATAATTATGACAATATTTCTTTTGTTTTATTTTGCATTGCATCATGTCATGATGCTTTAATTTGTAATCAGGTTGTTCAAACCCTAAACTTGAATTAAAAATTTCTAACCCAAATAAGATGTGAATGAATAAATTGCATGGATCTTTGATCTATTAAATCGAGAGATTTCACATGGTGGTTCTCTTTATAACCTATGAACATAGCCTCCTAATATTATTTGGGAGCTAAAGTAAAGTATTCCATTATTTGCAAATTACACATAAAAATACTTCCAATTTAAATACCTTTTGTTTCTAAATATTTTTAAATCTATGCTCTATTCTCCATTACTCCAATTCAAGTTGTGGAGCTTTGATATATGTCAGAGTAGCCACATGCAAAAAAAATCACCTTAAAAAGAAAATATTTGATTTTTTCTCATCGTCTTTTTTTTTTGAAGAATGGGAATGTGCAGTGGGCTGGCCCCAATGGGCGCAGCGGAGCCAGCCTCCCAGCAGGCTAAAAAGTGCCAGCGGGCTCCAAGGCCAAACTGGCCGAACAAGCCCAGCACCCTCTAATCCTAGCGACACAACAGTCTGCTCAATCCCCACTCGCTCTCTCCCTGCTCCATCCCCACGCGACTCAGGCACCCCGCCGCCGCCAGGGCACCCCCACCTCGCCCGATCTCACGCCTCCTCACCCGCCGACCGGCCCTTCCTTTCATTGCATGGCCTCTCTCGCCCTTGCGCCCCCCTCCTCTCCTCTGTGCCTCCTCCTCCGGCCACCAGCGCCCTGGTCACCACCGCCTCCAGCAGCACTTCGTTCCGTTCCTTTTCCTTCGATCCGTTCCTTCCTTCTGTCACTTTCCTTCTAATGCGGCTTGTTAATCCTCGGTATAACTCTCGTACGTACATATGAACCGGTGAAAATACATGGAATTCAGCGAGGCGAGACTATGTATTGGAGTTTTGGAATTGGTAAGTGATGCGATGCTGAGGAGGCAGCGTGGGTCAAGGTCCAATACAAAGCCGGGTACGGTGGATGGTGTATCGGATCGGGATCGACTTTTATTAGCGATAGAATAGTACATGAACTCCGCGTGAACCGATAACAGACGACGACGAATTAGTACCACCTCGCGTATATGTTTTAAATTTAAACTGAAAGCGTAAATTACAAAAAAAAAATGTATTGTGACGGTGAACTCACGAAGTCAATCCGTACTTTATTATTAAAGATTAGGGATTAAGAATTATATATATATATATATATATATATATATATATATATATATATATATATATATATATATATATATATACGAAAATGGCCTTTGGTGGCCGAGCACCCTGCAGGCCGGAATCAGCCCCGTCTGTGCTCCTTGCGATCGGTGTGAAGCCATTAAGACGCTGCCTTATTTTCACCGTATTCGTATGAGGTCCGCTGCCGAGCGCCCGTATTTGCTATTCAAACAAACCTTGCGGGCATACGTACACGAGCAGGTACAGCAGTGCAGCACAGCATCATATCAGACACCCATGTACACGTCACTGGATTTGACTCGGTCCACATATGCGACGGCAAGGAGCCGTTTTGAGTCGAACGTTGAGGATCCTGCCGTTGCCTTGGTCTCGCCGGCTATTTATAGGAGAGATGGCTCTGCATACCAGCCGCACCCAGCTCAAACAAGATCGACATGGCTTCGTCTTCATCATCAAACGATAGTACAGACATAGAGGTTTTGGCTGAAAACAGAACAGTATCACAAATTAGTTGAATTTTACTCAAAAAGGAAAACCACACGATTCTGCATGCAAGTGGTAGACCAATCATTGCAACACAGTTTGATCACTGACAGAATGAAAAAGATCCAAGCAAGTGATATTCCACACTGAAAAACACATCAGCCCCAAGCAATTATCTGATAGCAAACAATACTACAGACATAGAGGTCTCCATAGAGGTTCCGTAATATGTGGAGTGGTCACTAGCAGTCCGACATCCACACAAGCACGGTTACATGAAACTGTCACACTTCAAGCATAGAAAACAGATAAAATCAACCATAGAAGTCTGCCTTGGGCGTGTTGGTGCAGGTGTTCCTTCTGTGGCCTGTCAGGCTGCACCTGGAGCAACGAGGTGACTCCCTTGGAGCCTTTGGAAGATCACCGCGCTGCGGACATGTTGTGCTCTTGTGCCCTTGGCCCCGACAGATTGAACAGAACCTAGTTCTCTTAGCTGGCTGTTCGTATGGTGCTTTGTCGCGGCTTGTCGTGGGGCGCCCAGCTGGTCTCTTCCTTGATGGCGCTGCAAATCTATATGAACATTGTGAGGCACTTTGCACCTGATTTGTTGGGTCAAAATGCTGCTTGTGTGCTGTAGCTGAACCTGCAGAATCACCTGCCAGCTCTCTATCTGATAACCCCATGCCATCACGTATAGCAGCCACCGGCTCCAGCAATGTTTTCACATTTCTTAGTTGCTCCATCGCAAGAGTAAATGCATCCACATTGCTGTCACCGAGTCTAACAATTTCAAGGCACAACAGATGCAGATTATTATGTCGCCGCGAAGAGTACTTGAGAGGACCCTAGTCCTTTTGGTAACGCAAAAACTCTGGAGGGAGTATATCCCTTGCATCCCTTGTCCAACGCTTCACTATGTGCCCGGCTGGAACCTCCTGCAGACCAAGCTGTATCATTACCTGCGAACAAAAGAAAAAGATAAGTGACAAAATCTACACTTTTTGTTTGCTCTTGGGCATAATTTGTCTTGTACGTAGAACAGAGGACCAACGAGAGAAAAGCGCCTTCAGTGCATGGCTGCACACCATGCCAAAATGTTCAAACATTCCACATTCACATTTGAATTCGTCAGCACGCTCGTTGACCTAGACGCGGAATTCATTTTTACACCATTTGTCCCTTGAATCCTTCTTTACATGCCTCGCTATCCCAGTTTGGTTCTCTTCTCTTGATAACTCTCCTCTGAATCTCTGTCAAATTGCATCTTCTCATGTTGCCTGATGAAAAGGTGCATCGGGGATCCTGGTGGCACATATCATTTCAGCAAATGGTTTGCACTTTCACTCCACCGATGTGTTGTATGTGGCATGACATCTTCTATGGCAACCTCCATTGCACGAGCTTGGTCTGAAAACAATAGTTTTATGTCAGCACATTAAACGAGGAAAGCATTTTCACAGCAAGCCTAAAAGGAAGATCAACGTTCCTAAAAAACTCAGAACATTTTTTTATTCACCTGTGAGGATTGTGTGTGGTTGTGGCGCTCCTATCATGTGAAAGAACTCTATGAATATCCACTTAAAAGTTTCGATTTTCTCATCGCTCATCAGCACCCCTCCAAAATTAATGCTTTGGAAGTGATTATTGACACCAGCGAAGAGGCCAAATGGCATGTCGTATAGATTAGTTTTGTATGTCGTATCAAACGTCACAACATCGCCAAAACACTTAAACTTCTCAATGCTTCTCCCTGTTGTCCACATCAAAGTCTTGACTCGACCATCACCATCAACCTGTACACTGTATTTGAACTCAGGATCTTCAGCCCGCATTGCGTTGAACACCTCTATTGTTTTTGTAGCATTATTTTCAGACTGCTCTCTCTATTAAGTTTCCAACAAATAGTTTTGAGAGATCTCTTTGTGGATGGCACCTCCTTCACAGATCCAAAAAAACTGCCAACCACATTGTAAACCTTGCTCAGGCTTATATTGTTTTCTCTTAGCTGTTCCACCAAAGTCTTTGGTGTATCAATCTATGTGCCGGTGAGATTTCTAGTGGAGCTTCTCCATGTAGTTAACTGAGACTGCATGGTTGTGCTCTGCTTTGTGTTCACATATGTACCACCCTTTATCATCCGATCTAAGCACCCACATCAAAGCGGGGCATCCACACCTCGTTGAGTGGCTGTTCGATTGCAATGGCTTGCCCTGCATAGTTTTTCCGTAAGGTATGAGAGCATAAAAAACAAAAAAAAATATGCTGGAAAACATTTCTCTTCTTTGAATTAATGAATCGTGCTCACCGCACACACGCATACAAACTCCTGCATGCATTTTTTCCAATGGACGTTCAGCATGCTTTTGGCATACCTAACGCCAAACCCTGTCTCCCAGGAGTATAGGTTGTAAAACACATATGCTTCTTCAACTGTGTCAAAGCTAGTTCCGAGCGCCGGGTTAACAACAGTGCCAACCTTGTTGTCTGCATAAGCTCTTATTGAAGCCTCGAGGGCAGGGACTCTGCTTGGGTTGGCATCCCTCTCTTCTGGCGCGTTGCCAATTCTAACACTGCATTCCCCCCACAAAAACGGTGGTAAATGTACTCTCTACTTGTACAGAGCGTCATAAACAGAGGTTTTTCTGAAAAAATAATGTTCATCTTTTGATAAAGAATCAACAAAAATTATGATTCTAAGCTAGCAAGAATGCTTATAAGAGGTAGACAAAAAGGAATTGTTTCTACATGGGGGTGAACTCTGTATATGCGTTTTTTCTCGTTACAGGCAAGTACAGGGAGATTCAATATCTGGTCTTACAGAAAAATGCTTTCATGGAGGTACAATCTCTGGCATCGCAGCAAAGTAACCGACAGATGAGTGTGTGTTTCTTACCGTCGAGTCCAACGGGAGGCCTTTGATTTGTTCACGACGACCCCTTCTGCATCTCCCTCCTCTTCCATAGATGCAGTGGACGTTTTTTGAGCCGCCATATCGTTTGAGTCACCAATGATCTCACTCCCACCGTTTATGTATGAGCCAAGATTCGCGTCCACCACCCCGAACTGCTATTTACCGCTGCTGCCGTCCATCGGCTCAGAAGAAATCACATAAGAGGAGCGCCCACGCCCTTCATGAATGGAAGCAACCACAGACTCCACAACATCGATTCCGCCACCCAAAATATCACCCGCATCAGCCTTAGGAACCAATCTGCACCACATACACACTTCTCATCGTCAGATCCAGCCAACACCAGGCAGCGCCGGTCCTCCAGTTTCGGAGGCCCCGGGGCGAACTCAAATGAATGGGCTCAGTGGCGACATTGGAGGAAAAAAATGATCCCATATATTGATGGAAAAAAAATCTTGCAAAGCTATAATAAACAGTGGTAATTTTCCTTGGTAAATAATACTCCAGGTCATAAATAACAACGCCATACTTCTAAATCAAATATCATAGAAGTTACACGCATATGCTAAAGAACCTCCAAGCCTCCAGTAATCATGAGAAACGGCTCCTTCGTGCATTTTTTGAGTAGTAAGCGTACGAAAGATGTCTTCCAATATTATCCGTTTCGAATACAAGATTGTATTCCCTTGTAGGCCCTTTTTCAATCAAAATATCTCTTGCTTTATTGTCAAGAGCGTCCCAGTTTCTAGGGTCATAGATATCAAAAGGAGAAGATCCTTGTTCATCAACACTTGTAGGATTCTCACGGCCACTCAAATTTATAGAAGTCTCATGGGCATTGTTTTCCTGTATTATGGTCTCATTCTCAGCAGGTTGTTGTTCTTCAGCCCCATTGCCATCTAATTCATCAAGATTATCAGTAGTGTCATTCCTCACAAGGAAACAAGAAGTCCAGGACCAAGTCGGCAACAACAGATCGAACTCTACTCCAAGGCCACTACTGTTGTAAAAAGAAGAATATAAATTTAGACATGAGAAGCTCTTGTCTCCTGTTATCACAAGATTAAGATTGAGAGCTAAGAGAAATTAATCTTGAGATTTACCTTTGTCTCCTGCTATTCCTTGCGAACGCATCTCGCGGCAGCCGCTGTCGAAGATACACAATTGCCCGATCTGTGAAAGTGAACAGGCGAGAAAACGAACCGGCGTTCAGACTGAGGAGGAGAGTCGCTCGCCTCTGTGCCCCAGGCGAGAAAACGAACTGGCGTGACTTCGGGCCTCTTGGCAGTTGGGCTTCTGTTGGAGATGGGCCTCCCTTCCTACAGCCTCTTACTTTTTCACCAATTTTCTGGACTTATATATATATATATATATATATATATATATATATATATATATATATATATATACACACACACTGTACCCTACAGGTCAGGGCCCTTAATTTGGCTGGGCCCTGGGCCGTCGCCCCTGCTGCCCTGGCCCAGGGCCGGCCCTGACACCAGGGACAAAGAATAACTCAAGAATGAACAGGGGTGGATTCAAGTAGCAGAACACCAAATCAAATTAATGTTCCCTTCCCCGGGGCAAGCAACGGAACGAGATATAGGGACGCGAGATTGGTTCTTACCCTGACTCTGCTTCCTCAAAGAAGAACTCGAGGCCCGGAGGCCATCCACGGCGAGACGCCGCTCCGCACAGCCACGAACTAGAAGGGGATGAGTGCCCTGACGAGGCTAAGAAGAAGCACCGCTTCGGGCGTTAAGCCTGCATCGCCAGTTGGGCCCAGGATTAATGGCGCGGCAGCCCATACCTACCACCGCTACCTACATGTGCTATTTTCAAATCAGCCCAGCAAGCACATGACGTGCTTGCGTATCCAGCGCGTACCCGAGGCCCACGTACACCGCTGGCACAGCAGCCCACGGCACGCATGTATTTCAACTGAGCAGCTGCCGTATTCCTCCAACGAAAAAAGCATGCACACATCGCCACGCTCTACTGCATGGCGCCAGATTACGGCCTGCACAGTGCTCGGCCACCAAAACGCCACTCTTATATATATATATATATATATATATATATATATATATATATAAAGAGAGAGTAGGACTATTCTGATCCGAGCATCATAATACTTACTCTGATCACAACGGCCTATAAGGTCGCGACGAGGTGTCCCGAACTCTGAAGAAAAAAACTGTTCCACCCACTCTTCCCCAATCCTCCTCCCTCCTCCCCTGACCACGCTGTCGCCCCACCCTGCGGCGCGCCGCCGCCCCAGCCCACGCCGCCCCGCCTCCCGGTGCGCTGCGGCCCCGCCCACGACACCCCACCTACCTGCCTCCAAGTACGCCGCCGCCCTGTCCCACTCCCCTGTGTCCACCTTCTTCACCGAGCTCCGGCCAACAACCGCCGCGACTGTGCCCCACAACCGCCGGCCCACTTCCACACCTGCGCGCCGCCGCCCTCAGCCGGCAAAGCTCTCGCCGGCCGCCGCCGTGCCCACTCCTCCCTTCCACTCGACCTCCTCCTTCCTCCCCGCTGATGCCGTGCGCACATCGCCGGATTCTCGTGCGCACATCCGCTTCCTGGAAGTTCCATCGCCACTGACTCCGGCAATGTGCCGCCAACCGTGTGCGATCCTACTCGGCGACTCCATTGGCTCCATCAGCTCCCCGTGCCCCGCTATGGTGCGGGATCCTGGCACGCCCCATCTAGCAAACCTCCACGCCGCCTGGATCCCCTCCCTCTCGAGCTACAGGCTCTCGAATTCCCCCTGCTGCCGACAATCTTCTGCCCCGCCATGCTCCATCCGGCACCACTTAGTTGCCACACTACCAACAACCAACCTCGGACGGCCGCACGCACTCCCCTTGAACTGACGCATGGAGTTCGTTTCTCTCTGCTTGCGCCGCGGCTCTTAGCAGGCCCCTGGTTCCGGCTGTCGCCTGCAAAAATCGCCCAACCCGACCTTCCCGTAAGCCAGCGCTCCTACCTTCTCATGGCTCGTGAACCAGAACAACTGTGTGTACATGGTGCGTATGCGTGCGACTGATGTGCATTAGTACTTGCCTAATGTGGAGGAATTCTCCGTTGACTTGCTCGTGACCTGCTTGGGCGTGTCTCATCGACCTTCCATGGCACATGTCGTTAACCTTCCCAGACGTCTCTCATTGTTGCCACACACGACACTTCGTGGTTTCCTCCTTGTGTTTACCTGGCACCTTCCCCCGTTCGTGAGGCTATGGCATCGAGCTGCTCCTGGCTTTGCTAGAGGCGGGTGAATGGCCTCCCCTGCTAGCATGCTGCTCCTTGCTTCATCCACCAAAGGATCGAGCAGCAGCAAGAAATTACGTCAGACCCTTTTCTCAAATCAAACTGCTACTGTTTTGTACTGTGTATTTCATAGTACAGTGAAGAGGAAAGAAAAGTCAAAGAGATAGTGAGAAAGAGAGAGAAGATGAGAGCGCATAGCAACAGTGAGAGCATAAGATTGGAATGTGTGGCGAAGAAGGCACCACGTTTTTAATTGAGAACTGACCACTAGTTTTTCAGACTAGGTGTCTCTTTTTAAGTTGTAAAACATGTACATGTCTAAAAGAGATGAGAAGTTAAATTTCTAAAGATGACGCGGTTCAACGTGCAAACCAATGCAAAAACTATACAGGTTCGCCCACCAAAACTTTATCAGTTCGTATGGAAAGAACTTTAAAAATATGAGAATGTAAAAATGATTTAAAAATGTTTGTGGCAAGCAGCTACATTCTGTCAAATGAGTACTCTTCTGTATACTTGTGATAACACTAAAATACAAAATAAAATAGGAAATCCATCGGGGCGGATGGGTGGGTGAGGGTTCATGTTAGAAAAAATAGAGTGTGCACTTGGACAATTCCGTACAAAAAAATGTGAACTATGGAACCTCAAATTCAATAATATGGACAATTCAAAAAATAATGAGAACACAAAAGATACACATATTTTTTGTATAAAAATCCCATACATTTTCCCCCTTTCTTTTAATAAAATAACCAAAAATTTCAAATTAAAAATAGCACAGTAGTTCGATGTTTGTAACCAAAACATAGTTTTCATGCTTCTAAAATAACTCAAATTAAAATAACAGAGCAATTCATTTGTTCAAAACATTATGGACTTCCCCATTTAAAAAAAGTAGAAGTCCTGATTTAAATAACATAGTGGTTCGAAGTTTATTACAAAAATTAGTTTTTTTGTTAACAAATAAATAAAATCAAGAATTTCAAATAAAAAACCCGAAGTAATTCGATGTATAAGGAAAATCCGAAATAATTTTTGTTTCTAAGAAAAAGAAAAGCATGAAATTCAATTTAAAGTGAACGGGTTGATGCTTATTTAAAAACCATATTTTCTTCTAAGAAGTTCAAAAAAAAGAGAAGTTCGAATGTAGTAAAAACTCATATTTTTTTCTTGCTACTGAAGAATAAAACGAAGAAGTTCAAGTTCAAAATAGAAGGAACAACTAAAAAAGGTTAAAAAGTATTTCCCATTTAAAAAAACTAGAAGTTCAAACTAAAAATACGAAGTGGTTTTATGTTATTAAAAAATCTATTATTTTACCATTTAGAAAAAGCTTAGATATCCTTTATTAATAAAGAATCAACCATGAAGTTCAAATTGAAAAAGAGAGTGAAATTTGATGTCTAGTTAGAAACCAATAACAACTGTTTACTTGATAATAAAAATGTGAAGTGCAAATTACAATAACATAGAAGTTCAAAGTATATTAAAACCAAAGATTTACAAGTTCAAAAAACAAAAACCAACGTTATTTTGGGCATTTTTAAAGACAACTCATAAACGGTAATGAATTTTGAAAAACTCTCTACATGCCAAGGTTTCTCCCTATTCAAACTCTCTCCAAAAAAAATCATATGATCCACGGTTTAAAATTTTGGTCTACATCGGTCAATAAAAATAAGTTTTAACATATCCAGGAAAGCTTTTAAACGTCTTTCATTAATAAATTTCAAAAAAATCAAAAATCATATCGAAGAAAGCTTAAAAGTTTTGTTTGAAGAAATTCACGTGCTCTGTCCGGGGAAGTTCAAAAATTCTTGCGAGATATGTTCACCATGTATATCCATGTTCGAAAACAAAAAAAGTTTGTTTTTTGCATTTTAAAACAATTCTCTCCATCCACAAAGAAGTTTAGTTATTATATTGGGAGCAATTTGATTTCAAAAAGAAAATTAAAAATTCAAATTATAAAGATTAAGAAAATAAAACCAGGAAGTCCATATTAAAAAGATGAAGAAGTTCGATGATTATAGAAAACTCAGATTTTCCTCGTTATTAAATAATGGAAACAAGAACTTCAAAAATAAAAAACAAGAAGTTCAACTTTTAAAAAATATAACGCTTCAAAATTTCATTAAAAAGGATTAAGAAAAATTAGATTAAAAATTTATTAAAAAACTCAAATATTTTCACGTAACCGAGAGAGGTTCAAGTTAATAACTGTCAGAAGTTCATGTACTACACGGTGTGCATTTTGTATTAAAAAAAGAATAAAAAGCAAATACTAAAAGTTTTGTTGTTACAAGTTCAAGTACTTTGTCGGAGAAAGTTAAAAAAAATTATTGTAAGAGAAATTTGTTCAAAATAAATATCATTTGTGTAACACTGACGATGGATGAGAAAATGACAAACGAAAATACGTCACGGAAGTTCAACTGAAAACAGCAGGAAGTTCAACTACTATAGTGGATGAATTTTATATGATTTTTTTTTAAAATCGTCACGAGTATGAAAAAACGATCAACAAAAGAAAGTTGCATGTTTACAGCAGCTTTCGAATGGTATCACATTTGCTCAATTCCGGTGAGTGGATGAAGAACTACGAGTAGTGGATGGAGATATGCGAGCAAAAAAAGCACGTAGAAAACTGAGTGAAGTTCAGGTAGGCCTGCTGAGAAGTTCAAGTTCTTCACGCGGTGCATTTTCGAAGAATCTGTTTCGCAATAGAGGCAGAACGAATAATCCCGCCGTTTTCAAAATTACTTGAAAACGGCTAAGAATCAGAGAAAACCATCAACATGAAAAAGTTTCGCATTTTCTATAGCTTTTCAATGGTATATTATTTGCACAATTCCGATAAAGTTTGTAGAAATTACGGCGAAAATACGTTTTTCGCCATTTTCGAAACTAACTTAAAACCGTAAAGAATTGGGAGAAACAATACATACCAGAAAGTTTCGCATTTGTTCAAGCTTTTCAACGCCATATCATTTGCTGCATTCGGACGCACGGTTAAAAATTAGCTAAAAAATACGAACTCGGCAAGACTTGGACCATTTTCAAAATTACTCTTAAACCATTCAAAAATAGAAAAAAAAACTTTCAAGATGAATAAATAGCGCATTTTCATAAGCTTTCCAACGCCATATCATATGCCTCCATTGGATTTGCCGTTTAGAAATGACATCGAAAAAAGAACTCAGCTATTCGGTTTACGAAATTTTACATTTTTTCAAATTACTCTTTAACCATAGGGAAGTAGAGAAAACTTGCAACATGTGGAAGGAGCGGTTTTGCAGCAGCTTTCCAATGCCATATTATATGCCTCATTACGATAAACGGTTTAGAAATGCGATCGAATATACGATTCACGTTTTTTGTGCGAAGAAAAAACGGTTTTCAAAACTGCTCTTAAACCGCTTATATTTTGTCAAAAATTTAAGTTGGATCATGATATTGGGGTCCATAGCTTTCCAACGGTATATCGCAAGCCCCATTTGGGCAATGTTGGCGGAAGTTCAACCTAGTTCGCAGGGAAGTTCAACGTACTACTAACGGGGCAGGTCAGGTTGTGATCAGAATATTATTCTGATCCCGTGATCAGAATAGTGTTTATGTATATATCTATATGTATATATTTTTTTTATTTCAATTGCAAATTACTACTCATTTTACGCTATAATTTATAATTTATGTTGCCTTGTCATCTGAACTATTCAAAAAAAGGTCACATAAAAGTTGCTCGCTCTTTTCAATCGATACATTTTTTTACTCTTTTCAATCGATAGTTATTTTTTAATTAGGTGAATTAGTTACACTTCTCTGCAACTCAAATTTTTATCATCCAATAATATTTTGCTACATTGTTCTTCAACAGTAACTAAAGCTAATTCCTCGAAATCCCTAGAAGAAGTACTTATTTTATTTCTGAGGAAGCACTAGAAGACTTTTTCTACGACGCAATCAACTCATATGCATGTTCTTTTTTTTCTCTTTGTCGGATGGATAGTTTCCAACTAAATTAATAACATTATTGCAAAGTAGCACACACATACGATACAAGAAATTAAAAACACTGCTAATTAAATATATAAGAAAGAGGCATGGAACAAGGTACCTTGATGGCTAGAAAATAGAAATTGCAAGCTTTTGCTGCTGCTTAGGAGTCATGAACAGAAATCTCAGTTCTCCTTTTCTGTTCCCAAACAATATAGGAAATTGGAGTGTGTGAGAGAGATATTTACGAGAATTAAAACTTTATGAACCGAACAATCATACAAGTCTGTATAAAAAGAAGAGGAGGTTGATGAAATCTTGAAAATCACATTACCTTCCTCCACTAATCGCGTTCAGCAGCCGAAAATCACAAATAGACGATGCCCGTGACATGACGTTGAACTTGGCGTTGGCATGGCCGATTTGTTGCCAATTTTGGAAGACAAGAAATAGAAAGACGAGAACACCATTGACGTGAGGCAAGGCCAGAATTAACGGTCTGGTATATTTCTTTCCATTTTTGATTGAGAATTAATTAGTCAACCTGTTACATGCGAAATAATTCTTTCCTAAACATCAAACACGTAAAAATCAATCAATCTGTTACATGGCAAATAATTCCTTACCTTTTTTTTAGAATCAGGCAATCTGTCAACACGGGAAATAATTATTTTCAAAAAATTACAATTATTTCCTAAACATCATACACATCCATGGGGGGGCCCTTCCTACTCGGGGCCCGGGGCGGCCGCCCCCTGCCCCCCCTCAGGGCCGCCCCTGGCTGGACGATTACCATACGTTAGTTGGCCTGCATGGCGGAAACAACTTGGATGCTTGTCGTTACCTACCTATCATGTTGGAGGGCACTGCACGCCTATGGTTGGATAGCCTTAAAGAAAAAACGATCCATAACTGGAACGACATGAGAAGGGCATTCAGTCAGCACTTTCAGAGCATATACAAACGTCCTGCTACAATGACAGATCTGCAGCGTTGCACCCAGTAAGCCGGAGAGTCCATGAAAGCCTTCATCGACCACTGGCTCAGACTCCACAACCCTGCGAAGACGTGAACGATGCCCAGGCAATCAAGAATCGTTTCGAGAAGTAATAAATTAGCTAATGTATGGATAAGTTGTTGGAACGGCTTTGAATCACCACGACACTTACCAAAAACATGCACCCAACACTCTGTTGCACTAACCATATATCATCGTGATTATCGGCATCCTCGTAAAACTTTAGTAATGCCCATGGATAGAAGAACTGAACCATCTAATAACTTATGAGCTAGTGCAGAGGCCTGACTATGGATCTGGTTTGTTGTTCATGATTCTACACATGTAAATAGGATTTCATCGGAATCACTCATTCAGAAACTATTAGAATTATAGCATATATTCTATAAAACATCTATTAACAATAATGAAATAGAATAATAACTTATTATTATTACATCTCGGTTATATTTCCAACGCCTTATATAAAAAACGGAGGGAGTAACTAACAAGGTCCAACAAGTCTATTGCTAAGTCCTGTTCGACAATGCAATCTGCTAATTCAAAGTAAATGCCACATGTATGAATTTCGAGTACAACTTTGTGTTCACACATGGAGAGTGTTGTGACGTATACAAAAAAAGTTTACTTGAATGATGCTTTCTTTGAATGTGATAGCGTATATTCACCATCAAATTCGCAGCAGGCTGATAGCAACTTACGATTATATTGTCAAGATCACAATGAACACAACCTAGCTAGTAGTACATCTAATTAATCAAGAGAGCAATAATTGAGGAGTTAATTTATTCCTGGGACGGCACAGTCAGGTCCGCGATCCAGTAGGAAGCTGTTTAATTAAGTTCATTACTCAGCAAATTCAAGACAAGAGAATAGCCCCAACCCCCGACGTCCCCGTCGCCCCCGCTGGGGCGACTCGGGCGGTTCCCCAGCCCTAGTCGCCGTCGGGGCCGACTCCTCCTTCCCACACCCCGTCGCCGCCGAAGGACGCCGCCGGGATACGCCCATGGCCCTTGCACGTGTCCTTCGCTCTCCACGGGCGATGTTGACTGCGGCGCGTCGGGGAGCCTGGTCTCGGGCGGCAGCTTGCCTGGTTCGAGCGGCGGCGACTTCTGCTGCGGCGGTGGTGGTTGGCCCTGCCATGGGCGACGGTGACTGCGGCACGTCGGGCAGCCCGGTCTTGGGCAGCAGCTTGCCTGGTTCAAGCGTCGGCGCGTCATCAGGCTTCGGATCGTCGGCGGCTTGGATGGCCTGGTGGACTGCTTGATGGCACCTTCAGTCACATATGTTCTGCCCAGTGCAGCCGGCGGTGGTGGTCATCTCCTCTGTCGAAGGTGGTCGGCCTGAGGATGGGTGGTCGGATCTGGAGATCCGTCATCTAGCTAGTCCCGGCTGCGAGTCGGGGAGACATGGTTGCCGGTGAAACCCAAGCTAACGGTAGGCGATGGCGGCGTTCTGAGCCGTTACCTTGATGAAGGCATCGTCGAGTAACTACTGTCAACCCACTCGTGCTGCTTCGGGGGAAACCCTAAAATCTGGTGTTCCAGATCGAACGATGGCCGCACTACAGTGTTGTTTCTCTCTTAGGAGTATCATTTGTGGAGCAGCGCTGGAAGGCAGAGGCAGAAGGCGGAGCGGCTTCGTCTTGCATGGATCTTTGGTGGACATGTCAAGTCATGCCTGGCCGACAGGTGCTAGCTTTGTCATGTCTGGTCGGCAGGTGCTACGCACGACAGATCTTCCAGAGTCTCCGCGTCGGGATGGACGAGCGCAGAGCGGTGGCGTCGTTGGCCGCCGTGGTGGCGTCGACGGTTGGTCGGACTAGCAAGGATGATGCAGATCTCTCTTATGAAGATGACATAGCGGTTCGATGATGAGGGCGACTTCTAAAACGTGTGCATGTGGTGTACGGTTTAGGTTTGCCGCACCGGTTGTTCGTTCCGATACGTTATATGGATGGATCGGCGACGATATCGGTTATAGATATGAGGAGTGGGGGCACTCCGCATTATCAAGTTTGTAGATATGAATGGTGGCTTCGGATGGTTTAATATATGTTTTTGTCAGACCTTCATGAAATAATTAATAAAGATAAATATATACATCAATTGATGAAGACGCCAGGGTTTAATCTCCTTTTTAAAAAATTACTCACCAAGTTCTTCGACAGGCGGAGCAGCCTGGTGTACCGCTAATTAAGTGCATTATCACTTAACTAATGAGATGGATGTCCCGCGTGTCGAATTGTTCAACCTCCTGCTGCTGTTGGTTAGTTTACTTGGATAATCGGGTCGTCCATATCTCTAGGAATCGGGAGTGTTGTAGCAAGCATAAGGCTGGTCATAGCGGGAAGTAACTTAGACTAGTGTTATGCATATGACACTAGTCTATATTACTGTCTTTATAATGCAAAGTGTCATAAAAGTAGTATCATATATGGTTGCATTTATTAGCTTATAGACTCAACATTTTTAGGGAAGCGATATGTGATGGTAACATAATATGTTACTCCAAACACCTCTCTCCTCATTAACTAGGTGCCACATAAGCAAATTTGTTTTGGGATGCGTTATGTTACTAGCTAAGTTACTCCCACTATGACTAGCCTAAGGCTGTTGCCAATGCATGGATGCTTAGATGAGATGCTAAGCACATTAAATAGCTTAGCAACTATACTCCCCAATGCATAGGTGTTTAGCTTATGGTTGCTAAGCTTGCTTCATTTAATGATTTAACAACTAAAGCTCTTCATGTATTGGTGGGCTTCTTCCGTTCAAAGTTTTGCCTAGATTCACGCGCTTAGCATCGTTTCTTTCTGGGTCACCACACTCATCTCTCTCTTCTTAAATAACTCGCCACATCAGATTTTTTACCTACGTGGAAAGCTTAGCACATGTACAAGGTGGAGCATTGGGAGGAGCCTAAGTGATCTTATACCACGCATCATTTTAGTACCCCCTCCATTTTTGTATACAAGGCCACAAACTCGGATTACAGGTAAGTACCAATATAAAATTTAATGCCTGCTTGACAAGTCAACTTTTCTTCTTGTTTACTGGGATCATTAATACTCCGCATGCATGCAAAGAAACTGAGTGGAGAAGTAGCTTACCGTCATTATGATTGCATGCATGCATGTATTAAATAGGTTATTAATACGAGAAAATATCATTAACTATGCATCGATTACTATTGGTGGACTTGTATAAATGCAAAATGTATAGTATTTTATAGTGGCCTTGTATATAGAAATGGAGGGAGTACATTCAATCTTGGCGGCTTGCGTGTCCTAAACTGTGATCTTATCCTATTGAACACGCGTCATTTAGTACATTCAATCAGGCATGAACAATGTTACTCCATCTTGCAGCGTTCACACGCACATGATCACGCAAATGCTGAAAGACCTGTATTTTGTTTGATAGTTAATCTGCTCACCACGGGTGCAATGACCCGTATCTTGTTTGACAAGTAATCTGTTGACCACGCCATCCCCAGCTCCCTCTGATCACCCCGCTCTTTCACTTGGCACGTACAGGTATTTTGTTTGACAAGTAATCTGCTGACCACGCCATCCTCAGCTCGCTCTGATCATCCCGCTCTTTCACTTGGCACGTACAATACCTGCATAGACCTCATTACGTACAGCTATAAATAGACCTCGCATTTGTGCTCACCTTCATCACACCATCCTTGGTACTACCACTAGCGCCATCCTACACGCACAGGCCAGAATGAAGATTTTGTTTGCCCTATTTCTCCTCGCTCTCACTGCAAGCAGTGCCTACGCACAGTGCAAATTTGTTATATTGGTCACGACAGGAGATAAAGATGATGCAGGCACCGACGCCCGTATATCTCTGTCAGTGAGCACCGCAAATGGCAAGAAGCTGGTTATCAAGAGCCTGAAACCTTGGGGCCAGAAGGGCCACAACAACTTCGAGAAAGGACACACCGACACATTTAAGGGAAGCGGTAAGTGCTTACCGTCCAAACCTTGCACGATGTTGCTCGAGTCTAATGGTAAAGGTAACAAACCCGGTTGGTTTGTGGACAAAGTCACCTTCATCCAAATCGAGCAAAAAAATTTGTCCCAAAAGGAGAAGACATTCAACGTGAATAGGTGGCTTGCACGCGATGAGTCATCGGGTACGCTCTTTGTGGTTGTTGATGACTGTGCCAAGTAACCACCTATTTAAATGCGTGAACGGTACCCTGGCCGTGATGTTTGTAGAATTAAATAAAGTATGTATTATCCCATGTATGTTATTATGCTTAAACTATGCATTGTACTTTAATAAAACAACGTCACTGTTGTTCGTTCATCTTTGGTTTCCACTGTTGGTGTCATTGGGTTTCATCTTTAACTAGGTACCTTCCTCGTGGGTTGCTGCGAGACTTTAGAAGTATTCTCTGCGAAGCAACTTTAAGGAAACAACGACAATGAGCAAATAGTGCGAAAAAACCGACCATGTCTAGGCATAATAGACAGAGAAAGTTATTAGAGATAATTTTCTCTTAATCAGTTTGGATGCAGCTATTAGAGACAACATTCTCATAAATCGATGTGGATGCAGCTATTAAACTACATATATATAACTGTTTCACATAAGTCCCAAATGCGTTCATTCGGACATGAAATTTCGATCATATAAATCACTAACACAAGAAACTATGGAGGGCTCAGAATCCACGCACACGCTCTCCACAAACCTTGCTCATAAGTTCGTGTCGCTTCCAAAGTGTCCATGAACAGGATTCAACATCTTATTAATCGCCATTGCATGCTTCACGTCACTGGGATCTACCTTACCCCGCTTATACTCCTCCACAAACCTCCCCACGCTCCTGAACGTCCTAACACCAACGTCCTTCTCCCTGGCCACCTCAAAATCCACAAGCCACGGGAACACCACGCAGTTCACTTACTCCAAGCACGGGAACTAGTGGTCCGACTGCTCGAGAAGGTAGACGGCATGGTTTGTCGCCATCAGTTGGAGGCACAAAGCTCACCACCAGTAGACGGGGGTGGCTGCGCGGTGGTTGGGCGAAGGCTGTGCATGGCGGGTAGGGCGGTAGCCGTCGTCCTCAATAGGGGCGGTTCCTGATTAGATCTTTGTTAGAATTGTGTCGAATATTATTGTACAAGGTAGGTTACAGTTGGACTTGGTTTGGACTGTGTGTAGACAGGGTAGGAGTTGTGTCCTAATAGGACACCTGTATCCTAGGCCTCTCATATATATCGGGGATAGACACACGATGTAACCTATGCCAACATAATAGCACAGGCGCGCAAGGGGGAGCCGGCGGCGTGTGCCGGCGCCCGGGTGGCCGGTGTGCGGTATTGTGACGGTGTCACGGGAAGGAGCGCCCGTAGTCAGGCCCCGGGGATGTAGCCATGATGGTGAACCTCGTTAACAAATCTCGGTGTCGTGCTGGTGTGATTGCTTGGTCCTCGGTAGATCGACGGTATGCCTCGGATTTATTCTAACAAGTGGTATCATGAGCAAGGTTGCAAGGTCTGGAAGGCCGGGATTGTTGATCTAGAGGAGGCCGAGCCGTGTGCTGATTTTTGTTCGTCACGAGGCGATCGAGGATATCGGCGGGATCGGCAGCGGTGGAATAGCAATCGGAAGCAGCAGACAATCGCAGCAGCTGTCCCTGGCGAGATCGAAGTCGCAGCAGAACAGCTGCGCGTGCGCATGCGGGTGGCGTCGTGAGGCAGCGGCGGGTCGATCGGGCGTGAGAAGCGCACAGATGCATGCGGAACGTGATCCAGGTTGCCGGGCAGCGAGCAGCAGAGTCGAAGGCGGATTGGGCCAGAGGGCAGCCCATGCGGCGGAACGTGGATGGAACGCAGGCTGGCCAAGGCTGATGAGTAGGGCCACACGGGCATGCTTCGTGCTGTCTAGGCGAGGTACGGACAAGGTCCAGGAGCGGAAAGCTGCACGAAACGAGAGATTTTGTTGAAAAAAGGAACAAGTTTGGGCGTGCATGCATGGTGTTCAGGAGCATTGGTGTGGATCATGGATTTTGGTCCTATTATGCTAAGGGTACATGGAAGGCTGCTACCACGGGACAAGTTCAGAGGGAAAAAGGGTCCCTACGTACACAAAAGTATCTCGCAAACGATGTCAAGAAAAATATGCAGAAGTATCTATTGGCATTAAGTTTGCATGGAGCTTGTTTTCTCGTGGCTCGAGTTGCTGAGAGTGCTTGGAGTGTGTGCGGCAAGGGCGGCGACGTGCATACAAGGGTCGGAGGAGTCTGGGGTGCGTCGTGGCAGGATGATGCATACACATGGCGTCAAGCAATGCATGGAGATGTGCAGGTGGACACGACGCAGGGTGAAGTATGGTTGCAGTCGGATAATTTCGGCTGGGTCGGACTGGACAGTCGGATGGATCGACAGGGATGTCGGTCAAAGCAGAAGACGGAGGTGATTTCAGCGACAACGACATAGGAGCGTGATGCTGATGGTGGCCGACTTCTGGGGCGTGGACACACGTGGTGCATGCTTGAGGGCTTGTGCGGCTTAGACAAGACTATGGCACATAGTTGATTCAAGGCGGTGTACACATGAGAGAGCTTGAAGTCGACAGGGCGCAGAGTAGCGTGGCCAGCTACATAGAGTCATGTTGAAGGTGGAGCTGGAGTCTGATGGACGACTTCACTCTGTGCTGATAGAGGGGCTACGGCGTAAATGCATGGAGAGTCGAAGTCTATTTCAGCGGGATAGCAAGAGACACGTGGATCGGACTGGGTACCAGTGGTCTGATGGAGGCGTGATACTTGGCATCGGTCGGTGATGATCGATGATTCTCTGCAGTGGGGGGTTGAGGCAGTGTGGGCTAGCTACCCGGGAGACTCGACCAGGACAGCAGAGGCTCGACGCGGTGATAGCGGCGAGGCGTGCGGTAAGCATGGGACACAACGACAGGCCAGGGCACTAATGGTGTGACATGTGGTCAGACAAAGTGTGCAGGGGTGCTGAAGCAGTGTTGACGAGTACCAGATTCAAGTTGGTGACTGGGTCTATCGGTGCTAGTTGATGGACAAGAGTTGACCGTGGAGAATCTGAGAAAGTGGTGGAGAGTCTGAAATTGTCAAAAGTTGAGAGAGTACATGACCGTATATTCTGTGGTGTTCAGTGCACATGGCAAAGTGCGGATGACAAATACAGAAGGAGGCGGAGTGCTATAGCGGTGGGACATGTCAGAGACTATCCGGAAGAAGGGTGAGACAACTACGAATTTGACTCAGGGTGACACAGGGCGATGGTGCAATTCCTTCAAGTTTCAGACAAGCGGTCAAGAAAGAGCGGTGATGTTGAGTTCAGGTAACTCTTATGTGTGGCGTCCAATATGTGAGTTGTTCACTTTCACGCAGGTTAATGATCGGTGTGTGATGGCGTTGAACGAATTCTCCGGAAGTTGGGAGCACAAGGTAGAGTAACGAGGAACTTAATTTTGCTCGAGTATTGGCTGTGAGGAAGACGAGAAGGGACTACAGTTGCAGGTGGAGTCATGTGGAGTCTGGGAGTAGCAGCGGTGCTCATGGCATATCTCAAGTCCAATGTACATGGAGGTTCGACGCATGGATGAATCCAAGATGGTGGAGAATATTCGCCAAGGTGGAGTTTGTTAGAATTGTGTCGAATATTATTGTACAAGGTAGGTTACAGTTGGACTTGGTTTGGACTGTGTGTAGACAGGGTAGGAGTTGTGTCCTAATAGGACACCTGTATCCTAGGCCTCTCATATATATCGGGGATAGACACACGATGTAACCTATGCCAACATAATAGCACAGGCGCGCAAGGGGGAGCCGGCGGCGTGTGCCGGCGCCCGGGTGGCCGGTGTGCGGTATTGTGATGATGTCACGGGAAGGAGCGCCCGTAGTCAGGCCCCGGGGATGTAGCCATGATGGTGAACCTCGTTAACAAATCTCGGTGTCGTGCTGGTGTGATTGCTTGGTCCTCGGTAGATCAACGGTATGCCTCGGATTTATTCTAACAAGTGGTATCATGAGCAAGGTTGCAAGGTCTGGAAGGCCGGGATTGTTGATCTAGAGGAGGCCGAGCCGTGTGCTGATTTTTGTTCGTCACGAGGCGATCGAGGATATCGGCGGGATCGGCAGCGGTGGAATAGCAATCGGAAGCAGCAGACAATCGCAGCAGCTGTCCCTGGCGAGATCGAAGTCGCAGCAGAACAGCTGCGCGTGCGCATGCGGGTGGCGTCATGAGGCAGCGGCGGGTCGATCGGGTGTGAGAAGCGCACAGATGCATGCGGAACGTGATCCAGGTTGCCGGGCAGCGGGCAGCAGAGTCGAAGGCGGATTGGGCCAGAGGGTAGCCCACGCGGCGGAACGTGGATGGAACGCAGGCTGGCCAAGGCTGATGAGTAGGGCCACGCGGGCATGCTTCGTGCTGTCTAGGCGAGGTACGGACAAGGTCCAGGAGCGGAAAGCTGCACGAAACGAGAGATTTTGTTGAAAAAAGGAACAAGTTTGGGCGTGCATGCATGGTGTTCAGGAGCATTGGTGTGGATCATGGATTTTGGTCCTATTATGCTAAGGGTACATGGAAGGCTGCTACCACGAGACAAGTTCAGAGGGAAAAAGGGTCCCTACGTACACAAAAGTATCTCGCAAACGATGTCAAGAAAAATATGCAGAAGTATCTATTGGCATTAAGTTTGCATGGAGGTTGTTTTCTCGTGGCTCGAGTTGCTGAGAGTGCTTGGAGTGTGTGCGGCAAGGGCGGCGACGTGCATACAAGGGTCGGAGGAGTCTGGGGTGCGTCGTGGCAGGATGATGCATACACATGGCGTCAAGCAATGCATGGAGATGTGCAGGTGGACACGACGCAGGGTGAAGTATGGTTGCAGTCAGATAATTTCGGCTGGGTCGGACTGGACAGTCGGATGGATCGACAGGGATGTCGGTCAAAGCAGAAGACGGAGGTGATTTCAGCGACAACGACATAGGAGCGTGATGCTGATGGTGGCCGACTTCTGGGGCGTGGACACACGTGGTGCAGGCTTGAGGGCTTGTGCGGCTTAGACAAGACTATGGCACAGGGTTGATTCAAGGCGGTGTACACATGAGAGAGCTTGAAGTCGACAGGGCACAGGGTAGCATGGCCAGCTACATAGAGTCATGTTGAAGGTGGAGCTGGAGTCTGATGGACGACTTCACTCTGTGCTGATAGAGGGGCTACGGCGTAAATGCATGGAGAGTCGAAGTCTATTTCAGCGGGATAGCGAGAGACACGTGGATCGGACTGGGTACCAGTGGTCTGATGGAGGCGTGATACTTGGCATCGGTCGGTGATGATCGATGATTCTCTGCAGTGTGGGGTTGAGGCAGTGTGGGCTAGCTACCCGGGAGACTCGACCAGGACAGCAGAGGCTCGACGCGGTGATAGCGGCGAGGCGTGTGGTAAGCATGGGACACAGCGACAGGCCAGGGCACTAATGGTGTGACATGTGGTCAGACAAAGTGTGCAGGGGTGCTGAAGCAGTGTTGACGAGTACCAGATTCAAGTTGGTGACTGGGTCTATCGGTGCTAGTTGATGGACAAGAGTTGACCGTGGAGAATCTGAGAAAGTGGTGGAGAGTCTGAAATTGTCAAAAGTTGAGAGAGTACATGACCGTATATTCTGTGGTGTTCAGTGCACATGGCAAAGTGCGGATGACAAATACAGAAGGAGGCGGAGTGCTATAGCGGTGGGACATGTCAGAGACTATCCGGAAGAAGGGTGAGACAACTGCGAATTTGACTCAGGGTGACATAGGGCGATGGTGCAATTCCTTCAAGTTTCAGACAAGCGGTCAAGAAAGAGCGGCGATGTTGAGTTCAGGTAACTCTTATGTGTGGCGTCCAATATGTGAGTTGTTCACTTTCACGCAGGTTAATGATCGGTGTGTGATGGCGTTGAACGAATTCTCCGGAAGTTGGGAGCACAAGGTAGAGTAACGAGGAACTTAATTTTGCTCGAGTATTGGCTGTGAGGAAGACGAGAAGGGACTACAGTTGCAGGTGGAGTCATGTGGAGTCTGGGAGTAGCAGCGGTGCTCATGGCGTATCTCAAGTCCAATGTACATGGAGGTTCGACGCATGGATGAATCCAAGATGGTGGAGAATATTCGCCAAGGTGGAGTTTGTTAGAATTGTGTCGAATATTATTGTACAAGGTAGGTTACAGTTGGACTTGGTTTGGACTGTGTGTAGACAGGGTAGGAGTTGTGTCCTAATAGGACACCTGTATCCTAGGCCTCTCATATATATCAGGGATAGACACATGATGTAACCTATGCCAACATAATAGCACAGGCGCGCAAGGGGGAGCCGGCGGCGTGTGCCGGCGCCCGGGTGGCCGGTGTGCGGTATTGTGACGGTGTCACGGGAAGGAGCGCCCGTAGTCAGGCCCCGGGGATGTAGCCATGATGGTGAACCTCGTTAACAAATCTCGGTGTCGTGCTGGTGTGATTGCTTGGTCCTCGGTAGATCGACGGTATGCCTCGGATTTATTCTAACAAGTGGTATCATGAGCAAGGTTGCAAGGTCTGGAAGGCCGGGATTGTTGATCTAGAGGAGGCCGAGCCGTGTGCTGATTTTTGTTCGTCACGAGGCGATCGAGGATATCGGCGGGATCGGCAGCGGTGGAATAGCAATCGGAAGCAGCAGACAATCGCAGCAGCTGTCCCTGGCGAGATCGAAGTCACAGCAGAACAGCTGCGCGTGCGCATGCGGGTGGCGTCGTGAGGCAGCGGCGGGTCGATCGGGCGTGAGAAGCGCACAGATGCATGCGGAACGTGATCCAGGTTGCCGGGCAGCGGGCAGCAGAGTCGAAGGCGGATTGGGCCAGAGGGCAGCCCACGCGGCGGAACGTGGATGGAACGCAGGCTGGCCAAGGCTGATGAGTAGGGCCACGCGGGCATGCTTCGTGCTGTCTAGGCGAGGTACGGACAAGGTCCAGGAGCGGAAAGCTGCACGAAACCAGAGATTTTGTTGAAAAAAGGAACAAGTTTGGGCGTGCATGCATGGTGTTCAGGAGCATTGGTGTGGATCATGGATTTTGGTCCTATTATGCTAAGGGTACATGGAAGGCTGCTACCACGAGACAAGTTCAGAGGGAAAAAGGGTCCCCTACGTACACAAAAGTATCTCGCAAACGATGTCAAGAAAAATATGAAGAAGTATCTATTGGCATTAAGTTTGCATGGAGGTTGTTTTCTCGTGGCTCGAGTTGCTGAGAGTGCTTGGAGTGTGTGCGGCAAGGGCGGCGACGTGCATACAAGGGCCGGAGGAGTCTGGGGTGCGTCGTGGCAGGATCATGCATACACATGGCGTCAAGCAATGCATGGAGATGTGCTGGTGGACACGACACAAGGTGAAGTATGGTTGCAGTCGGATAATTTCGGCTGGGTCGGACTGGACAGTCGGATGGATCGACAGGGATGTCGGTCAAAGCAGAAGACGGAGGTGATTTCAGCGACAACGACATAGGAGCGTGATGCTGATGGTGGCCGACTTCTGGGGCGTGGACACACGTGGTGCAGGCTTGAGGGCTTGTGCGGCTTAGACAAGACTATGGCACAGGGTTGATTCAAGGCGGTGTACACATGAGAGAGCTTGAAGTCGACAGGGCACAGGGTAGCATGGCTAGCTACATAGAGTCATGTTGAAGGTGGAGCTGGAGTCTGATGGACGACTTCACTCTGTGCTGATAGAGGGGCTACGGCGTAAATGCATGGAGAGTCGAAGTCTATTTCAGTGGGATAGCGAGAGACACGTGGATCGGACTGGGTACCAGTGGTCTAATGGAGGCGTGATACTTGGCATCGGTCGGTGATGATCGATGATTCTCTGCAGTGGGGGGTTGAGGCAGTGTGGGCTAGCTACCCGGGAGACTCGACCAGGACAGCAGAGGCTCGACGCGGTGATAGCGGCGAGGCGTGCGGTAAGCATGGGACACAGCGACAGGCCAGGGCACTAATGGTGTGACATGTGGTCAGACAAAGTGTGCAGGGGTGCTGAAGCAGTGTTGACGAGTACCAGATTCAAGTTGGTGACTGGGTCTATCGGTGCTAGTTGATGGACAAGAGTTGACCGTGGAGAATCTGAGAAAGTGGTGGAGAGTCTGAAATTGTCAAAAGTTGAGAGAGTACATGACCGTATATTCTGTGGTGTTCAGTGCACATGGCAAAGTGCGGATGACAAATACAGAAGGAGGCGGAGTGCTATAGCGGTGGGACATGTCAGAGACTATCCGGAAGAAGGGTGAGACAACTGCGAATTTGACTCAGGGTGACACAAGGCGATGGTGCAATTCCTTCAAGTTTCAGATAAGCGAGCAAGAAAGAGCGGTGATGTTGAGTTCAGGTAACTCTTATGTGTGGCGTCCAATATGTGAGTTGTTCACTTTCACGCAGGTTAATGATCGGTGTGTGATGGCGTTGAACGGATTCTCCGGAAGTTGGGAGCACAAGGTAGAGTAACGAGGAACTTAATTTTGCTCGAGTATTGGCTGTGAGGAAGACGAGAAGGGACTACAGTTGCAGGTGGAGTCATGTGGAGTCTGGGAGTAGCAGCGGTGCTCATGGCGTATCTCAAGTCCAATGTACATGGAGGTTCGACGCATGGATGAATCCAAGATGGTGGAGAATATTCGCCAAGGTGGAGTTTGTTAGAATTGTGTCGAATATTATTGTACAAGGTAGGTTACAGTTGGACTTAGTTTGGACTGTGTGTAGACAGGGTAGGAGTTGTGTCCTAATAGGACACCTGTATCCTAGGCCTCTCATATATATCGGGGATAGACACACGATGTAACCTATGCCAACATAATAGCACAGGCGCGCAAGGGGGAGCCGGCGGCGTGTGCCGGCGCCCGGGTGGCCGGTGTGCGGTATTGTGACGGTGTCACGGGGAGGAGCGCCCGTAGTCAGGCCCCGGGGATGTAGCCATGATGGTGAACCTCGTTAACAAATCTCGGTGTCGTGCTGGTGTGATTGCTTGGTCCTCGGTAGATCGACGGTATGCCTCGGATTTATTCGAACAATCTTTAGCAGCGGGGCTCGTAGACCTCAGCAGAGGTGGCGGCTTCCATGCCCATGGGTTCGTCAGTGTCGAGCGGCGTTGGAGATAGAAAGGTGCGGCGAGATGGGGGGACGCCGTGGCGTAGGGCAGCAGGGATGGCAGCAAGGAGGGAATGTTCCCCTGTGACCCCATCGCCCTCAGGGATTGCCCCATCCTGACCCGCGACGGCTCCCAGGGTGACGGAGTGGGGAGCACCGGGAGGTTGGCAGGTGAAGGACGCCAGGGAAGAGAGAGGTTGGAGCTCCTAACGGGAGTTTGAATCTAACTCCGCTATAATGTACTCCCACCCAGTGTATTGCTTGGTTAATTTTCGTTCCTCAAGCTATTCCTAGTGAGAAATGCACTTGACATATTGAGAAATGCACATGGCAAGTTTTTTCAAATATCTACTGAAAATTACTCCCAAATAAATTTGCATCACGTTCAATTCCTAGAAATTTAGATGTACTCATTTTCTTTCCCAGGAGATTTCCTTATTCTCCCAAACAATTACTCCCAATTTTCCACCTCTATAATTATCTACGGTTGAAGAGTGAATGGCCCCCAGAAAATGGCCGCCGGTGGAAAATGTGAACTGATTTGGTGCCAGAGCTTTAGGTTGCCACGGATTTGCCACTTTTCCACCAAAAATTCTCTCTCATTCGAAAATCCAAAAAATAGCCTCAAAAGGGAATTTGATCGATCTCTCGAATCGTTGAGTTTTCCGGACACGTTTTTATTTTGCCAGTTTTCCGGACTTTGTCCAATTTTCCCCCGATTTGAGGATTTCTTGTCCGTCTGTCAGAGACAGAACAGAGTCTCTAGCCTTGACCCTCGAGTCACCGGCCCTAGGTGACCGGAATCTCCGGCCCAGACTAACAGAAATTTCTGCAACTTTGCAACTTTCCCCGAATTGTTCTTGGACGTTTGCCTTGGTCCCGGGGCCTAGGTTTGAGTGATCCAAAGCCTACAGCAAGCTAGAAATAGCATCTACATCAACCACTCGACGACGCAACTCAACATGAAGCCCTTCGGCCGCAGGTCTGAGTTCATCATCAACTTAGGTATAGCTTGCTTCTGTTTTACAACCCCTTCTTTCTTTTGCATACCATAACCTATTTGCATACGCGTGAGCGAAGCATCGAGTAGAATCTTGGTACTGGCAAAACAAAGATGGATAAAAAGAAAGAAAAAGAAGTAGTGCCAAGTATTCTATGAACGATAATCTTTGAACACCTTGGTAATGAGAGTGACGGTAAGCATCTTGTGGAGGAGGTATATATTACCCGCACTCAGGCCCTAGTGATAAGAATTAAGCATATCAAGATTACAGCAACAATAACTCACAAACATAAGTGACAGATCGTAATGTAATAATTCATCGGATCTCAACAAACACAATACCGATAACATCAGATAGATCTCAATCATGTAGAGTAGCTCATGAGAACATTGTATTGAACATCAATGCATAGAAAGTACCAACTAGCTACTGCTATGAACAGGTAGTCCATGGGGGTAATACTCACGAACCATCATGGAGGCACCGCTGTCGGTGGAGATGGCTCCAGGGGTCGATCCCTGTCCCGGAAGGGTGCCGGAACATAGCCTTATGACCCTCAAAACTATGCTTTGATGGTGGCAGAGTTTTGTCGTGTTACTGGGAAAATCCTTCACGGTCCCCATCAAAATTAGGTCAGGGAGCTTTAAATAGGCGAAGAGGCGACCCGAGGCGGTGCCCCAGTCAAGGAGGCGGGTGGAGGGCGCGCCTGGGGGTGGACCCGTGCCCCCTAGTCGCTCCCTATGGGCCTCCCCTCCAACTCTCCTTAGGACTCCGTCTTCGTGTCGGTGCTCTCGTCAACATGTCTTTTCATGGACTTTTGCAGAATAACTTTTCTGAAACTAAAAACAGGCAAAAGACAGGAACTGGCACTGGGCATATTGTTAATTGGTTGGTCTCCCGAAATAGGATTTTGCCCCGCTTTATATATAAAACAACATAACAAAGTACACGGCCGAATGACACAATAAGGTGGGGAGCCCCCCTTACAAACAGAACATAAGATACACCATAAACCTAGAATGAATCTAACAGCTCGTCGTGACCTGACCGAGGACTCATGAGCTCCACAACAACGCCCCAAGAGGGTGACAATGCAAAGTGTCGCCGTTGCCGAGTCCGACCAGACAAAGGTTTTCACGTGGAAGTCTGGCACAAGGGCAAGCCCCACGACGACATCTTCAATAAGGAAGTGACACCCATAGGTGCCACCGTCGCTGGCACCAAAAACGCGAGCTTTTGCTCGGACACTCGCCACCACCACCGAGAGAAGTCCCAATCACAACTGCAATGAGAGTTGATCCATCCGCACTAGATCCGGGCAAAGCCAGAGCCTTCCGCCACTACACCCCTTACCGCCCACACGACAAAGAGGTGGATGTTGGAAATATGCCCTAGAGGCAATAATAAATTGGTTATTATTATATTTCCTTGTTCATGATAATCGTTTATTATCCATGCAAGAATTGTATTGATAGGAAACTCTGATACATGTGTGGATACATAGACAACACCATGTCCCTAGTAAGCCTCTAGTTGACTAGCTCGTTGATCAATAGATGGTTACTGTTTCCTGACCATGGACATTGGATGTCATTGATAATGGGATCACATCATTAGGAGAATGATGTGATGGACAAGACCCAATCCTAAGCCTAGCACAAGATCATGTAGTTCGTATGCTAAAGCTTTTCTAATGTCAAGTATCATTTCCTTAGACCATGAGATTGTGCAACTCCCGGATACCGTAGGAGTGCTTTGGGTGTGCCAAACGTCACAACGTAACTGGGTGGCTATAAAGGTACACTACAGGTATCTCCGAAAGTGTCTGTTGGGTTGGCACGAATCAAGACTGGGATTTGTCACTCCGTGTAAACGGAGAGGTATCTCTGGGCCCACTCGGTAGGACATCATCTTAATGTGCACAATGTGATCAAGGAGTTGATCACGGGATGATGTGTTACGGAACGAGTAAAGAGACTTTCCGGTAACAAGATTGAACAAGGTATCGGGATACCGACGATCGAATCTCGGGCAAGTATCGTACCGATAGACAAAGGGAATTGTATACGGGATTGATTAAGTCCTTGACATTGTGGTTCATCCGATGAGATCATCGTGGAGCATGTGGGAGCCAACATGGGTATATAGATCCCGTAGGGTTATTGACCGGAGAGTTGTCTCGGCCATGTCTGCATGACTTCCGAACCCGTAGGGTCTACACACTTAAGGTTCGATGACGCTAGGGTTATAGGGAAAGTATGTATGCGGTTACCGAATGTTGTTCGGAGTTCCGGATGAGATCCCGGATGTTACGAGGAGTTTCGGAATGGTCCGGAGGTAAAGATTGATATATAGGAAGTATGGTTTTGGCCACCGAAAGTGTTCCGGGCATCACCGGTAGTGTACCGGGACCACCGGAGGGGTCTAGGGGTCCACCAGGTGGGGCTACCAGCCCCGGAGGCCTACATGGGCCAATAGTGGGAAGGGACCAGCCCCTAGGTGGGCTGGGGCGCCTCCCACTAAGGCCCAAGGCGCCTCCAAGAGGGGAAGGGGGCAAACCCTAGGCCCAGATGGGCCTAAGGCCGACCTAGTGGTGCGCCCCCCTCTCTTCCCCCTTGGCCGCCCCCTAGATGGGATCTAGGGCTGGCCGCCACCCCTAGGGAGGGAACCCTAGGTGGGGGCGCAGCCCCTCCGGTCCCCCTATATATACTTGAGGTTTGGGGCTGCCCAACACATGTGATTTGCTCTCCCTGTTGGCGCAGCCCTACCCCTCTCCCTCCTCATCTCTCATAGTGCTTGGCGAAGCCCTGCTGGAGTCCCGTGCTCCTCCACCACCACCACGCCGTCGTGTTGCTGCTGCTGGATGGAGTCTTCCCAACCTCTCCTTCTCCCCTTGCTGGATCAAGGCGTAGGAGACGCCACCGGGCTGTACGTGTGTTGAACATGGAGGTGCAGTCCGTTCGGCACTAGGATCATCGGTGATTTGGATCACGATGAGTACGACTCCATCAACCCGTTCACTTGAACGCTTCCGCTTAGCGATCTACAAGGGTATGTAGAAGCACTCTCCTTCCCCTCGTTGCTAGATTACTCCATAGATTGATCTTGGTGATGCATAGAAAATTTTGAATTTCTGCTACATTCCCCAACAGTGGCATCATGAGCTAGGTCTATGCGTAGTTACTATGCGTGAGTAGAACACAAAGTAGTTGTGGGCGTCGATATTGTCAATTATCTTGCCGTTACTAGTCTCATCTTGATTCGGCGGCATCGTGGGATAGCGGCCTGGACCAACCTTACACATACGCTTACGTGAGACCGGTTCCACCGACTGGCATGCACTAGTTGCATAAGGTGGCTGGCGGGTGTCTGTCTCTCCCACTTTAGTCGAATCGGATTCGATGAACAGGGTCCTTATGAAGGGTAAATAGAAATTGGCAATTCACGTTGTGGTTTTGGCGTAGGTAAGAAACATTCTTGCTAGAAACCTATAACAGCCACGTAAAAAAAGTTGCAACAACAATTAGAGGACGTCTAACTTGTTTTTGCAGCAAGTGTTTTGTGATGTGATATGGCCAAAGGATGTGATGAATGATATATGTGATGTATGAGATGATCATGTTCTTGTAATAGGAATCACGACTTACATGTCGATGAGTATGACAACCGGCAGGAGCCATAGGAGTTGTCTTAATTTATTTATGACCTGCGTGTCAACATAAACGTCATGCAATTACTTTACTTTATTGATAAAGCGTTAGCCATAGTAGTAGAAGTAATAGATGACGAGACAACTTCAAGAAGACACGATGATGGAGATCATGATGATGGAGATCATGGTGTCATGCCGGTGACAACGATGATCATGGAGCCCCGAAGATGGAGATCATAAGGAGCAAAATGATATTGGCCATATCATGTCACTATTTGATTGCATGTGATATTTATCATGTTTTACATCTTATTTGCTTAGAACGACGGTAGCTTAAATAAGATGATCCCTCACTAAAATTTCAAGAAAGTGTTCCCCCTAACTGTGCACCATTGCGAAGGTTCGTTGTTTCGAAGCACCACGTGATGATCGGGTGTGATCGACACTGTAGGAGCTCCTGGAGAAAAAAAACTATATTTGGCGCAGAAAAAACTCTGAAAAATGCACTATTTTGTTATTTGCTAGAGCACCTCGCATGTCATTTGATCAAAAAAAATTTGCAAGCGCCTTGCGCACCCAAGCCTCTTTGATGAAAGAAAAATTCATACTTTTTAAATTTTTCTTGCTATTTTTTTGAATTTACTGTTCACACTGTATAGATTTACATTTTTTCCTTTCCCACGAGTTCCTGGAATGTCCAAATAGCGTGAAAATTTGCACGCACCTTGCGCCCTTGAGTATCTTCGAGCCGACAAAATTTCAGATTTTTTTGATTTTTTTTGCTATTTTTTCAAATTTAATGTTCACCATGTTACTATTCACTAGACGGTCAAAGCCCTTTGACCGGACGGCAAGGGCATTTCTATAAGGTGACTTGACGGAAGAGGGGTATTTTTGAGCATACCTGAAAATTAGGGGCAAATGTCAGGTGGTGGCTCAAGTTAGGGGGAGAAATGGAATTGTCCCTAATTTATTTATGACCTGCGTGTCAATATAAACGTCATGTAATTACTTTACTTTATTGCTAACCGTTAGCTATAGTAGTAGAAGTAATAGTTGGCGAGACAACTTCATGAAGACATGATGATGGAGATCATGATGATGGAGATCATGGTGTCATGCCGGTGACAACGATGATCATGGAGCCCCGAAGATGGAGATCAAAAGGAGCAAAATGATATTGGCCATATCATGTCACTTTTTGATTGCATGTGATGTTTATCATGTTTTTGCATCTTATTTGCTTAGAACGACGGTAGTAAATAAGATGATCCCTCATTAAAATTTCAAGAAAGTGTTCCCCCTAACTGTGCACCATTGCGAAGGTTCGTTGTTTCGAAGCACCACGTGATGATCGGGTGTGATAGATTCTAACGTTCGAATACAACGGGTGTTGACGAGCCTAGCATGTACAGACATGGCCTCGGGACACATGCGAAACACTTAGGTTGACTTGACGAGCCTAGCATGTACAGACATGGCCTCGGAACACGGAGGACCGAAAGGTCGAGCATGAGTCGTATGGTAGATACGATCAACATGAAGATGTTCACCGATGATGACTAGTCCGTCTCACGTGATGATCGGACGCGGCCTAGTTGACTCGGATCATGTAATCACTTAGATGACTAGAGGGATGTCTATCTGAGTGGGAGTTCATAAGATGAACTTAATTATCCTGAACATAGTCAAAAGGTCCTCGCAAATTATGTCATGGCTCATGCTTTAGTTCTACTGTTTAGATATGTTCATAGAGAAAATTTAGTTGAAAGTTGATAGTAGCAATTATGCGGACTAGGTCCGTAAACTGATGATTGTCCTCATTGCTTCATATAAGGCTTATGTCCTTAATGCAGTGCTCAGTGTGCTGAACCTCAAACGTCGTCTGTGGATGTTGCGAACATCTGACATACACATTTTGATAACTACGTGATAGTTCAGTTAAACGGTTTAGAGTTGAGGCACCGAAGACATTTTGAAACGTCGCGAAACAAATGAGATGTTTCGAGGGCTGAAATTGGGATTTCAGGCTCGTGCCCACGTCAAGAGGTATAAGACCTCCGACAATTTTCTTAGCCCGCAAACTAAGGGAGAAAAGCTCAATTGTTGAGCTTGTGCTTAGATTGTCTGAGTACAACAATCATTTGAATCGAGTGGGAGTTGATCTTCCAGATGAGATAGTGATGTTTCTCCGAAGTTATTACCACCAAGCTGCTAGAGCTTTATGATGAACTATGATATATCAGGGATATATATGATGATCCTTGAGATATTCGCGATGTTTGACACCACAAAAGTAGAAATCAAGAAGGAGCATCAATTGTTGATGGTTGGTGAAACCACTAGTTTCAAGAAGGGCAAGGGCAAAAAGGGATACTTCATGAAACGGCAAATCAGCTGCTGCTCTAGTGAAGAAACCCAAGATTGAACCCAAACCCGAGACTAAGTGCTTCTGTAATAAGGGGAACATCCACTGGAGCAGAATTACCCTAGATACTTGGTAGATGAGAAGGCTGGCAAGGTCGATAGAAGTATATTGGATATACATTGTGTTAATGTGTACTTTACTAGTGCTCCTAGTAGCACCATGGTATTAGATACCGGTTCGGTTGCTAAATGTTAGTAAACTCGAAATAAAAGGCTGTGGAGTAAACGGAGACTAGCTAAAGGTGAGCTGGCAATATGTGCTGGAAGTTTTTCCAAGCTTGATGTGATCAAGCATCGCACGCTCCCTCTACCATCGAGATTGGTGTTTGCGTTGAGCATAGACATGATTGGATTATGTCTATCGCAATACGGTTATTCATTTAAGGAGAATAATGGTTACTCTGTTTATTTGAATAATACCTGAAGGAAATATGCCCTAGAGGCAATAATAAAGTTATTATTTATTTCCTTATATCATGATAAATGTTTATTATTCATGCTAGAATTGTATTAACCGGAAACATAATACATGTGCGAATACATAGACAAACAGAGTGTCACTAGTATGCCTCTACTTGACTAGCTCGTTAATCAAAGATGGTTATGTTTCCTAACCATGGACAAAGAGTTGTTATTTGATTAACGGGATCACATCATTAGTTGAATGATCTGATTGACATGACCCATTTCATTAGCTTAGCACCCGATCGTTTAGTATGTTGCTATTGCTTTCTTCATGACTTATACATGTTCCTATGACTATGAGATTATGCAACTCCCGTTTACCGGAGGAACACTTTGGGTACTACCAAACGTCACAACGTAACTGGGTGATTATAAAGGAGTACTACAGGTGTCTCCAAAGGTAGATGTTGGGTTGGCGTATTTCGAGAATAGGATTTATCACTCTGATTGTCGGAGAGGTATCTCTGGGCCCTCTCGGTAATGCTCATCACATAAGCCTTGCAAGCACTGCAACTAAAATGTTAGTTGTGAGATGATGTATTACGGAACGAGTAAAGAGACTTGCCGGTAACGAGATTGAACTAGGTATTGGATACCGACGATCGAATCTCGGGCAAGTAACATACCGATGACAAAGGGAACAACGTATGTTGTTATGCGGTCTAACCGATAAAGATCTTCGTAGAATATGTAGGAGCCAATATGGGCATCCAGGTCCCGCTATTGGTTATAGACCGGAGACGTGTCTCGGTCGTGTCTACATTGTTCTCGAACCGTAGGGTCCGCACGCTTAAGGTTTCGATGACAGTTATATTATGAGTTTATGAGTTTTGATGTACCGAAGGAGTTCGGAGTCCCGGATGAGATCGGGGACATGACGAGGAGTCTCGAAATGGTCGAGACGTAAAGATCGATATATTGGACGACTATATTCGGACATCGGAAAGGTTCCAAGTGATTCGGGTATTTTCGGAGGTACCGGGGAGTTATGGGAATACGGGGAAGAGTATTGGGCCTTAATGGGCTTTAGTGGGAAGGAGCCAGGAGGTGGCGCGTGCCCCTCCCAAACCCAGTCCGAATTGGACAAGGGATTTGGGGCGCGGCCCACCTCTTCCTTCCTTCTCCACTTCCCTCCTTGCCCCCCTTCTGCTAGTTGGACTAGGAAAGAAGGAGTCCTACTCCCGGTGGGAGTAGGACTCCCCTTGGCGCGCCCACTCCTAGGCCGGCCGCCCCTCCTCCCTTGCTCCTTTATATACGGGGGCAGGGGGCACCCCATAGACACACAAGTTGATCATTGAGATCGTTCCTTAGCCGTGTGCGGTGCCCCCTGCCACCATATTCCACCTCGATCATATCGTTGTAGTGCTTAGGCGAAGCCCTGCGTCGGTAGAACATCAAGATCGTCACCACGCCGTCGTGCCGACGGAACTCCTCCCCGAAGCTTTGCTGGATCGGAGCCCGGGGATCGTCATCGAGCTGAACGTGTGCTAAGAACTCGGAGGTGCCGGAGTAACGGTGCTTGGATCGGTCGGATCGGGAAGCAGACGTACGACTACTTCCTCTACGTTGTGTCAACGCTTCCGTTGCGATCTACAAGGGTACATAGATCAGACTCCCCCCCTCGTTGCTATGCATCACCATGATCTTGCGTGTGCGTAGGAATTTTTTTGAAATTACTACGTTCCCCAACAGTGGCATCCGAGCCTAGGTTTTATGGTTTGATGTTATTTGCATGAGTAGAACGCAAGTGAGTTGTGGGCGATACAAGTCATACTGCCTGCCAGCATGTCATACTTTGGTTCGGCGGTATTGTTGGACGAGACGACCCGGACCAACCTTACGCGTACGCTTACGCGAGACCGGTTTCCCCGACGTGCTTTGCACATAGGTGACTTGCGGGTGACTATTTCTCCAACTTTAGTTGAACCGAGTGTGGCTACGCCCGGTCCTTGCGAAGGTTAAAACGGAGTCTATTTGACAAACTATCGTTGTGGTTTTGATGCGTAGGTAAGATTGGTTCTTGCTAAGCCCGTAGCAGCCACGTAAAATTTGCAGCAACAAAGTAGAGGACGTCTAACTTGTTTTTGCAGGGCATGTTGTGATGTGATATGGTCAAAACGTGATGAGTTATAAGTTGTTGTATAAGATGATCATGTTTTGTTGAAGTTATCGGCAACTGGCAAAAGCCTTATGGTTGTCTGTCTATTGCATAAGATGCAAGCACCCAATAATTACTTTACTTTATCGCTATGCGATAGCAATAGTTGCAAGAGCAATAGTTGGCGAGACGACCATGTGACAACATATTGATATAGATCAAGATGATGGAGATCATGATGTCATGCCGGTGACGATGGAAATCATGACGGTGCTTCGGAGATGGAGATCACAAGCACAAGATGATGATGGCCATATCATATCACTTATATTGATTGCATGTGATGTTTATCCTTTTATGCATCTTATCTTGCTTTGATTGGCGGTAGCATTATAAGATGATCTCTCACTAAATTATCAAGAAGTGTTCTCCCTGAGTATGCACCGTTGCCAAAGTTCGTCGTGCCCAGACACCACGTGATGATCGGGTGTGATAAGCTCTATGTCCATCTACAACGGGTGCAAGCCAGTTTTGCACACGTAGAATACTCAGGTTAAAACTTGACGAGCCTAGCATATGCAGATATGGCCTCGGAACACAGAGACCGAAAGGTCGAGCGTGAATCATATAGTAGATATGATCAACATAACGATGTTCACCATTGAAAACTACTCCATCTCACGTGATGATCGGTTATGGTTTAGTTGATTTGGATCACGTGATCACTTAGAGGATTAGAGGGATGTCTATCTAAGTGGGAGTTCTTAAGTAATTTGATTAATTGAACTTAAACTTATCATGATCTTAGTACCTGATAGTATCTTGCTTGTTTATGTTGATTGTAGATAGATGGCTCGTGCTGTTGTTCCGTTGAATTTTAATGCGTTCCTTGAGAAAGCAAAGTTGAAAGATGATGGTAGCAATTACACGGACTGGGTCCGTAACTTGAGGATTATCCTCATTGCTGCTCAGAAGAATTACGTCCTGGAAGCACCGCTGGGTGCCAGGCCTGCTGCTGGAGCAACACCAGATGTTATGAACGTCTGGCAGAGCAAAGCTTATGACTACTCGACACTTCAGTGTGCCATGCTTTACGGCTTAGAATCGGGACTTCAACGACGTTTTGAACGTCATGGAGCATATGAGATGTTCCAGGAGTTGAAGTTAATATTTCAAGCAAATGCCCGGATTGAGAGATATAAAGTCTCCAATAAGTTCTATAGCTGCAAGATGGAGGAGAACAGTTCTGTCAGTGAGCATATACTCAAAATGTCTGGGTATAATAATCACTTGATTCAATTGGGAGTTAATCTTCCAGATGATTGTGTCATTGATAGAATTCTCCAATCACTGCCACCAAGCTACAAGAGCTTCGTGATGAACTATAATATGCAAGGGATGAACAAGACTATTCCCGAGCTCTTCGCGATGCTGAAAGCTGCGGAGGTAGAAATCAAGAAGGAGCATCAAGTGTTGATGGTCAACAAGACCACTAGTTTCAAGAAAAAGGGCAAAGGGAAGAAGAAGGGGAACTTCAAAAAGAACAGCAAGCAAGTTGCTGCTCAGGAGAAGAAACCCAAGTTTGGACCTAAGCCTGAAACTGAGTGATTCTACTGCAAAGGGACTGGTCACTGGAAGCGGAACTGCCCCAAGTATTTGGCGGATAAGAAGGATGGCAAGGTGAACAAAGGTATATGTGATATACATGTTATTGATGTGTACCTTACTAGAGCTCGCAGTAGCACCTGGGTATTTGATACTGGTTCTGTTGCTAATATTTGCAACTCGAAACAGGGACTACGGATTAAGCGAACACTTGCAAAGGACGAGGTGACGATGCGCGTGGGAAACGGTTCCAAAGTTGATGTGATCGCAGTCGGCACGCTACCTCTACATCTACCTTCGGGATTAATATTAGACGTAAATAATTGTTATTTGGTGCCAGCGTTAAGCATGAACATTATATCTGGATCTTGTTTGATGCGAGACGGTTATTCATTTAAATCAGAGAATAATGGTTGTTCTATTTATATGAGTAATATCTTTTATGGTCATGCACCTTTGAAGAGTGGTCTATTTTTGATGAATCTCGATAGTAGTAATACACATATTCATAATGTTGAAGCCAAAAGATGCATAGTTGATAATGATAGTGCAACTTATTTGTGGCACTGCCGTTTAGGTCATATCAGTGTAAAGCGCATGAAGAAACTCCATACTGATGGGCTTTCGGAATCACTTGATGCTTGCGAACCATGCCTTTTGGGCAAGATGACTAAAACGCCGTTCTCCGGAACAATGGAGCAAGCAACAGATTTGTTGGAAATCATACATACTGATGTATGTGGTCCGATGAATATTTAAGGCTTGCAGCGGGTATCATTATTTTCTGACCTTCACAGATGATTTGAGCAGATATGGGTATATCTACTCAATGAAATAGAAGTCTGATACATTTGAAAAGTTCATATAATTTCAGAGTGAAGTGGAAAATCATCGTAACAAGAAAATAAAGTTTCTACAATCTGATCGTGGAAAAGAGTATTTGAGTTACGAGTTTGGTCTTCAGTTAAAACAATGTGAAATAGTTTCACTACTCACGCCACCTGGAACACCACAGCATAATGGTGTGTCCGAACGTCATAACCGTACTTTATTGGATATAGTGCAATCTATGATGTTTCTTACCGATTTACCACTATCGTTTTTGGGGTCATGCATTAGAGACAGCTGCATTCACGTTAAAAAAAGGGGCACCATCTATATCCGTCGAGACGACGCCTTATGAACTATGGTTTGGCAAGAAACCAAAGTTGTCGTTTCTTGAAGTTTGGGGTTGCGATGCTTATGAGAAAAAGTTTCATCCTGATAAGCTCAAACCCAAATCGGAGAAATATGTCTTCATAGGATACCCAAAGGAGACTGTTGGGTACACCTTCTATCACAAATCCTAAGGCAAGACATTCGTTGCTTATAATGGATCCTTTCTAGAGAAGGAGTTTCTCTTGAAAGAAGTAAGTGGGAGGAAAGTAGAAAACTTGATAAGGTAATTGTACCTTCTACCTTATTGGAAAGTAGTTCATCACAAAAATCTGTTCTTGTGACTACTACACCAATTAGTGAGGAAGCTAATGATGATGATCATGTAACTTCAGATCAAGTTACTACCGAATCTCGTAGGTAAACCAGAGTGAGATCCGCACCAGAGTGGTACGGTAATCCTGTTCTGGAGGTCATGTTACTTGACCATGACGAACCTACAAACTATGAGGAAGCGATGATGAGCCCAGATTCCGCGAAATGGTTTGAGGCCATGAAATCTGAGATATGATCCATGTATGAGAACAAAGTTTGGACTTTGGTTGACTTGCCCGATGATCAGCAAGCAATTGAGAATAAATGGATCTTCAAGAGGAAGACGGACGCTGATAGTAGTGTTACTATCTACAAAGCTAGAATTGTCGCAAAAGGTTTTCGACAAGTTCAAGGTGTTGACTACGATGAGAGCTTCTCACTCGTATCTATGCTTGAGTCTGTCCGAATCATGTTAGTAATTGCCGCATTTTATGAAATCTGGCAAATGGATAAACAAAACTGCATTCCTTAATGGATTTATTAAAGAAGAGTTGTATATGATGCAACAGAAGGTTTTGTCAATCCGAAAGGTGCTAACAAAATGTGCAAGCTCCAGCGATCCATCTGTGGACTTGTGCAAGCATCTCAGAGTTGGAATATACGCTTTGATGAGTTGATCAAAGCATATAGTTTTATTCAGACTTGCGGTGAAGCCTGTATTTACAAGAAAGTGAGTGGGAGCACTACAACATTTCTGATAAGTATATGTGAATGACATATTGTTGATCGGAAATAATGTAGAATTATTCTGTAAAGCATAAAGGAGTGTTTGAAAGGAGTTTTTCAAAGAAAGACTTCGGTGAAGCTGCTTACATATTGAGCTTCAAGATCTATAGAGATAGATCAAGACGCTTGATAAGTTTTTTCAATGAGTACATACCTTGATAAGATTTTGAAGTAGTTCAAAATGGAGCAATCAAAGAAAGAGTTCTTCCTGTATTATAAGGTGTGAAGTTGAGTAAGACTCAAAGCCCGACCACGGCAGAAGATAGAAAGAGAATGAAAGTCATTCCCTATGCCTTGGCCATAGGTTCTATGAAGTATGTCATGCTGTGTATCAGATCTATTGTATACCCTATGTTAAGCAAGGGAGTACAATAGTGATTTAGGAGTAGATCAATGGACAGCGGTCAAAATTATCCTTACTGGAATAAGGATATGTTTCTCGGTTATGGAGGTGAAAAAAGGTTCGTGGTAAAGGGTTACGCCGATGCAAGTTTTGACACTAATCTAGATGACTCTAAGTATCGGTGTAAATACATATTGAAAGTGGGAGCAATTAGCTAGAGTAGCTCCATGCAGAGCATTGTTGACATAGAAATTTGCAAAATACATGAGGATCTGAATGTGGCAGACCCGTTGACTAAGATTCTCTCACAAGCAAAACATGATCACACCTTAGTACTCTTTGGGTGTTAATAACATAGCGATGTGAACTAGATTACTGAATCTAGTAAACCCTTTGGGTATTGGTCACATGGCGATGTGAACTATGGGTGTTAATCACATGATGATGTGAACTATCGATGTTAATCACATGGTGATGTGATCTAGATTATTGACTCTAGTGCAAGTGGGAGACTGAAGGAAATATGCCCTAGAGGCAATAATAAAGTTATTATTTATTTCCTTATATCATGATAAATGTTTATTATTCATGCTAGAATTGTATTAACCGGAAACATAATACATGTGTGAATACATAGACAAACAGAGTGTCACTAGTATGCCTCTACTTGACTAGCTCGTTAATCAAAGATGGTTATGTTTCCTAACCATGGACAAAGAGTTGTTATTTGATTAACAGGATCACATCATTAGTTGAATGATCTGATTGACATGACCCATTTCATTAGCTTAGCACCCGATCGTTTAGTATGTTGCTATTGCTTTCTTCATGACTTATACATGTTCCTATGACTATGAGATTATGCAACTCCCGTTTACCGGAGGAACACTTTGGGTACTACCAAACGTCACAACGTAACTGGGTGATTATAAAGGAGTACTACAGGTGTCTCCAAAGGTAGATGTTGGGTTGGCGTATTTCGAGAATAGGATTTATCACTCCGATTGTCGGAGAGGTATCTCTAGGCCCTCTCGGTAATGCTCATCACATAAGCCTTGCAAGCACTGCAACTAAAATGTTAGTTGTGAGATGATGTATTACGGAACGAGTAAAGAGACTTGCCGGTAACGAGATTGAACTAGGTATTGGATACCGACGATCGAATCTCGGGCAAGTAACATACCGATGACAAAGGGAATAACGTATGTTGTTATGCGGTCTGACCGATAAAGATCTTCGTAGAATATGTAGGAGCCAATATGGGCATCCAGGTCCCGCTATTGGTTATTGACCAGAGACATGTCTCGGTCATGTCTACATTGTTCTTGAACCGTAGGGTCCGCACGCTTAAGGTTTCGATGACAGTTATATTATGAGTTTATGAGTTTTGATGTACCGAAGGAGTTCGGAGTCCCGGATAAGATCGGGGACATGACGAGGAGTCTCAAAATGGTCGAGACGTAAAGATCGATATATTGGACGATTATATTCGGACATCGGAAAGGTTCCGGGTGATTCGGGTATTTTCGGAGGTACCGGGGAGTTACGGGAATACGGGGAAGAGTATTGGGCCTTAATGGGCTTTAGTGGGAAGGAGCCAGGAGGTGGTGCGCGCCCCTCCCAAACCCAGTCCGAATTGGACAAGGGATTTGGGGCGTGGCCCACCTCTCCCTTCCTTCTCCACTTCCCTACTTTCCCCCCTTCTCCTAGTTGGACTAGGAAAGAAGGAGTCCTACTCCCGGTGGGAGTAGGACTCCCCTTGGCGCGCCCACTCCTAGGCCGGCCGCCCCTCCTCCCTTGCTCCTTTATATACGGGGGCAGGGGGCACCCCATAGACACACAAGTTGATCATTGAGATCGTTCCTTAGCCGTGTGCGGTGCCCCCTGCCACCATATTCCACCTCGATCATATCGTTGTAGTGCTTAGGCGAAGCCCTGCGTCGGTAGAACATCAAGATCGTCACCACGCCGTCGTGCTGACGGAACTCCTCCCCGAAGCTTTGCTGGATCGGAGCCCGGGGATCGTCATCGAGCTGAACGTGTGCTAAGAACTCAGAGGTGCCGGAGTAACGGTGCTTGGATCGGTCGGATCGGGAAGCAGACGTATGACTACTTCTTCTACGTTGTGTCAACGCTTCCGTTGCGATCTACATGGGTACGTAGATCAGACTCTCCCCCTCGTTGCTATGCATCACCATGATCTTGCGTGTGCGTAGGAAATTTTTTGAAATTACTACGTTCCCCAACAATACCTTCAATGGTCTTGCATCTAAAATGAATGGTTTATTGAATCTCGATCGTAGTGATACACATGTTCATGCCAAAAGATATAAGATAGTAATGATAGTACCACCTACTTGTGGCACTGCCACGTAAGTCATATCGGTATAAAACGCATGAAGAAGCTCCATGTTGATGGATCTTTGGGCTCACTCGTTTTTGAAAAGTTTGAGACATGCGAACCATGTCTATTGGTGTATATGCATGAAGAAACTCCATGCAAATGGACCGTTTGGACTCACTTGATTTTGAATCACTTGAGACATGGAAATCATACCACATGGGCAAGATGACTGAAAGCCTCATTTTCAGTAAAATGGAACTAGAAAGCAACTTGTTGGAAGTAATACATTTTGATGTGTGCAGTCCTATGAGTGCTGAGGCGTGTAGTGGATATCGTTATGTTCTTACTTCACAGATGATTTGAGTAGATGTTGAGTATATTTACTTGATGAATCACGAGTCTGAATTATTGAAAGGTTCAAGTAATTTCAGGGTGAAGTTGAAAGATCGTCGTGACAAGAGGATAAAATATCTATGATATGATCATACAGATGAATATCTGAATTACGAGATTGGCACATAATTAAGACATTGTGGAAATTGTTTCACAACTAATACAGCCTGAAACACCATAGTATGATGGTGTGTCCGAGCATCATAACTGCACCCTATTGGATATGATGCATACCATGATGTCTCTTATCGAATTACCACGATAGTTTATGGGTTAGGCATTAGAGACAACCACATTCACTTTAAATAGGGCACCACGTAATTCCGATGAGATGACACCGTATGAACTATGGTTTAGAGAAACCTAAGCTGTCATTTCTTAAAAGTTTGCGGCTGCGACGCTTATGTGAAAAAGTTTCAGGCTGATAAGCTCGAACCCAAAGCGGATACATGCATCTTCATAGGACACCCAAAACAGTTGGGTATACCTCCTGTCTCAGATCCGAAAGCAATAAGGGATTGTTTCTAGAATCGGGTCCTTTCTCGAAGAAAAGTTTCTCTTGAAAGAATGGAGTGGGAGGATGGTGGAGATTTGATGAGGTTATTGAACCGTCTCTTCAACTAGTGTGTGGCAGGGCACAGGGAGTTGTTCCTGTGGCACCTACACCAATTGAAGTGGAAGCTTATGATAGTGATCATGAAACTTCAGATCAAGTCACTACCAAACCTTGTGGGATGACAAGGATGCGTACTACTTCAGAGTGGTACGTAATCCTGTCTTGGAAGTCATGTTGCTAGACAACAATGAACCTACAAGCTATGGAGAAGCGATGGTGGGCCTGGATTCCAAAATGGCTCGAGGCCATATAATCCGAGAGAGGATCCATATATGAAAACAAAGTGTAGACTTTGGAAGAACTACTTGATGGTCGTAAGGCTGTTAGGTACATATGGATTTTAAAAGGATGACGGACAATGATGGTAAGTATCACCATTAGGAAAGCTCGACTTGTCGTTAAGATGTTTTCCGACAAGTTCAAGGAGTTGACTACGATGATACTTTTCACTCGTAGCGATGCTAAGAGTCTATTGGAATTATATTAGCGTTACTGCATTATTTATGAAATCTTGCAGATAGGATGTCAAAACATTGTTTCCTCAGCGATTTTCTTGAGGAAAGGTTGTATGTGATACAACCGGAAGGTTTTGTCAATCCTGAAAGATGCTAATAAGTATGCAAAGCTCCAGCAATCCTTCTAAGGACTGGAGTAAGCATCTTGGAGTTGGAATGTATGCTTTGATGAGATGATCAAAGATTTTGGGTGTATACAAAGTTTGTGAGAAACTTGTATTTCCAAAGAAGTGAGTGGGAGCACTATAGAATTTCTGATGAATATATTGTTGGGGAACGTAGTAATTTCAAAATTTTCCTACGCACACGCAAGATCATGGTGATGCATAGCAACGAGGGGGAGAGTCTGATCTACGTACCCTTGTTGATCGCAACGGAAGCATTGACACAACGTAGAGGAAGTAGTCGTACGTCTTCTTCCCGATCCGACCGATCCAAGCACTGTTACTCCGGCACCTCCGAGTTCTTAGCACACGTACAGCTCGATGACGATCCCCGGGCTCCGATCCAGCAAAGCTTCGAGGAGGATTTCCGTCAGCACGACGGCGTGATGACGATCTTGATGTTCTACTGACGCACGGCTAAGGAATGATCACGTGGATCAACTTCTATCTCTTGGGGTGCCCCTTGCCCCCGTATATAAAGGAGCAAGGGGAGGAGGCCGGCCGGCCAGGTGTGGCGCGCCAAGGAGGAGTCCTCCTCCTAGTAGGAGTAGGACTCCTACTAGGAGGGGGAAAGAGGTGGAGTGGGAGAAGGAAAGGGGGGGGCGCCGCCCCCCTCCCCTAGTCCAATTCGGACCAGGGAGGAGGTGGCGCGCGGCCCACCTCTGGCAGCCCTTCTCTCTCTCCACTAAAGCCCATAAGGCCCATAGCTTCTCCCGGTAGGGTTCCGGTAACCCTCCGGCTCTCCGGTTTTCTCCGAAATCACCCGGAACACTTCCGGTGTCCACTTCCGGTGTCCGAATATAGTCATCCAATATATCAATCTTTATGTCTCGACCATTTCGAGGCTCCTCATCATGTCCGTGATCACATCCGGGACTCCGAACTAACTTCGGTACATCAAAATGCATAAACTCATAATAACTGTCATCGTAACGTTAAGCGTGCGGACCCTACGGTTCGAGAACAATGTAGACATGACTGAGACACATCTCCAGTCAATAACCAATAGCGGGACCTGGATGCCCATATTGGCTCCTACATATTCTACGAAGATCTTTTATCGGTCAGACCGCATAACAACATACGTTGTTCCCTTTGTCATCAGTATGTTACTTGCCCGAGATTCGATCGTCGGTATCCAATACCTAGTTCAATCTCATTACCGGCAAGTCTCTTTACTCATTCCATAATACATCATCTCGCAACTAACTCATTAGTCACAATGCTTGCAAGGCTTATGTGATGTGCATTACCGAGAGGGCCCAGAGATACCTCTCCGACAATCGGAGTGACAAATCCTAATCTCGAAATATGCCAACCCAACATCTACCTTTGGAGACACCTGTAGTACTCCTTTATAATCACCCAGTTACGTTGTGACGTTTGGTAGTACCCAAAGTGTTCCTCTGGTAAACGGGAGTTGCATAATCTCATAGTCATAGGAACATGTATAAGTCATGAAGAATAGCAACAACAACATACTAAACGATCGGGTGCTAAGCTAATGAAATGGGTCATGTCAATCAGATCATTCAACTAATGATGTGACCTCGTTAATCAAATAACAAGACTTTGTTCATGGTTAGGAAACATAACCATCTTTGATTAACGAGCTAGTCAAGTAGAGGCATACTAGTGACACTAAGTTTGTCTATGTATTCACACATGTATTATGTTTCCGGTTAATACAATTCTAGCATGAATAATAAACATTTATCATCATATAAGGAAATAAATAATAACTTTACTATTGCCTCTGGGGCATATTTCCTTCAGTCTCCCACTTGCACTAGAGTCAATAATCTAGATTACATAGTAATGATTCTAACACCCATGGAGCCTTGGTGCTGATCATGTTTTGCTCGTGGAAGTGGCTTAGTCAACGGGTCTGCAACATTCAGATCCGTATGTATCTTGCAAATCTCTATGTCTCCCACCTGGACTAGATCCCGGATGGAATTGAAGCATCTCTTGATGTGCTTGGTCCTCTTGTGAAATCTGGATTCCTTTGCCAAGGCAATTGCACCAGTATTGTCACAAAAGATTTTCATTGGACCCGATGCATTAGGTATGACACCTAGATCGGATATGAACTCCTTCATCCAGACTCCTTCGTTCGGTGCTTCTGAAGCAGCTATGTACTCTGCTTCACATGTAGATCCCGCTATGACGCTTTGTTTAGAACTGCACCAACTGACAGCTCCACCGTTTAATGTAAACACGTATCCGGTCTGCGATTTAGAATCGTCCGGATCAGTGTCAAATCTTGCATCAACGTAACCTCTTACGGTGAGCTCTTTGTCACCTCCATATACGAGAAACATATCCTTAGTCCTTTTCAGGTATTTCAGGATGTTCTTGACCGCTGTCCAGTGATCCATTCCTGGATTACTTTGGTACCTCCCTGCTAAACTTATAGCAAGGCACACATCAGGTCTGGTACACAGCATTGCATACATGATAGAGCCTATGGCTGAAGCATAGGGAACATCTTTCATTTTCTCTCTATCTTCTGCAGTGGTCGGGCATTGAGTCTGATTCAACTTCACACCTTGTAACACAGGCAAGAACCCTTTCTTTGCTTGAACCATTTTGACCTTTTTCAAAATTTTGTCAAGGTATGTGCTTTGTGAAAGTCCAATTAAGCGTCTCGATCTATCTCTATAGATATTAATGCCCAATATGTAAGCAGCTTCACCGAGGTCTTTCATTGAAAAACGCTTATTCAAGTATCCCTTTATGCTATCCAAAAATTCTATATCATTTCCAATCAGCAATATGTCATCCACATATAATATCAGAAATGCTACAGAGCTCCCACTCACTTTCTTGTAAATACAGGCTTCTCCAAAAGTCTATATAAAACCAAATGCATTGATCACACTATCAAAGCGTTTATTCCAACTCCGAAATGCTTGCACCAGTCCATAAATGGATCGCTGGAGCTTGCATACTTTGTTAGCTCCCTTTGGATCGACAAAACCTTCCGGTTGCATCATATACAACTTTTTCCAGAAATCCATTCAGGAATGCAGTTTTGACATCCATCTGCCATATTTCATAATCATAAAATGCGACAATTGCTAACATGATTCTGACAGACTTAAGCATCGCTACGGGTGAAAAGGTCTCATCGTAGTCAACCCCTTGAACTTGTCGAAAACCTTTTGCAACAAGTCGAGCTTTATAGACAGTAACATTACCATCAGCGTCAGTCTTTTTCTTGAAGATCCATTTATTCTCAATTGCTTGCCGATCATCGGGCAAGTCAACCAAAGTCCATACTTTGTTCTCATACATGGATCCCATCTCAGATTTCATGGCTTCAAGCCACTTTGCGGAATCTGGGCTCACCATTGCTTCTTCATAGTTCGTAGGTTCATCATGATCTAGCAGCATGACTTCCAGAACTGGATTACCGTACCATGCTGGCGCGGATCTTGCTCTGGTTGATCTACGAGGTTCAGTAGTATCTTGTTATGAAGTTTCATGATCATTATCATTAGCTTCCTCACTTATTGGTGTAGGTGTTGCAGAAACAGTTTTCTGTAATGTACTACTTTCCAATAAGGGAGCGGGTACAGTTACCTCGTCAAGTTCTACTTTCCTCCCACTCACTTCTTTCGAGAGAAACTCCTTCTCAAGAAAGTTTCCAAATTTAGCAACAAAAGTCTTGCCTTCGGATCTGTGATAGAAGGTGTATCCAATAGTTTCCTTTGGATATCCTATGAAGACACATTTCTACGATTTGGGTTCGAGCTTACCAGGTTGAAGCTTTTTCACATAAGCATCGCAGCCCCAAACTTTCAGAAACGACAACTTTGGTTTCTTGCCAAACCATAGTTCATAAGGCGTCGTCTCAACGGATTTTGATGGTGCCCTATTTAACGTGAATGCGGCTGTCTCTAGAGCGTATCCCCAAAACAATAGCGGTAAATCAGTAAGAGACATCATAGATCGCACCATATCTAGTAAAGTACGATTACGATGTTCAGACACACCATTACGCTGTGGTGTTCCGGGTGGCGTGAGTTGCGAAACTATTCCACAATTTTTCGAATGTACACCAAATTCGTAACTCAAATATTCTCCTCCACGATCAGATCGTAGAAACTTTATTTTCTTGTTACGATGATTTTCAACTTCACTCTGAAATTCTTTGAACTTTTCAAATGTTTGAGACTTATGTTTCATTAAGTAGATATACCCATATCTGCTTAAATCATCTGTGAAGGTGAGAAAATAACGATATCCGCCACGAGCCTCAATATTCATCGGACCGCATACATCTGTATGTATGACTTCCAACAAATCTGTTGCTCTCTCCATAGTACCGGAGAACGGTGTTTTAGTCATCTTGCCCATGAGGCACGGTTCGCAAGTACCAAGTGATTCATAATCAAGTGGTTCCAAAAGTCCATCAGTATGGAGTTTCTGCATGCGCTTTACAACGATATGACCTAAACGGCAGTGCCACAAATAAGTTGCACTATCATTATCAACTATGCATCTTTTGGCTTCTACATTATGAATATGTGTATCATTACTATCGAGATTTAACAAGAATAGACCACTCTTCAAGGGTGCATGACCATAAAAGATATTACTCATATAAATAGAACAACCATTATTCTCTGATTTAAATGAATAAACGTCTCGCATTAAACAAGATCCAGATATAATGTTCATGCTCAACGCTGGCACCAAATAACAATTATTTAGGTCTAATATTAATCCCGAAGGTAGATGTAGAGGTAGCGTGCCGACCGCGCGCATCGTCACCTCGTCCTTAGCCAATCTTCGCTTAATCCGTAGTCCCTGTTTCGAGTTGCAAATAATAGCAACAGAACCAGTATCAAATACCCAGGTGCTACTGCGAGCATTAGTAAGGTACGCATCAATAACATGTATATCACATATACCTTTGTTCACCTTGCCATCCTTCTTATCCGCCAAATACTTGGGGCAGTTCCGCTTCCAGTGACCAGTCTGCTTGCAGTAGAAGCACTCAGTTTCAGGCTTAGGTCCAGACTTGGGTTTCTTCTCCTAAGCAGCTACTTGCTTGCCGTTCTTCTTGAAGTTCCCCTTCTTCTTCCCTTTGCCCTTTTTCTTGAAACTAGTGGTTTTGTTAACCACCAACACTTGCTGCTCCTTTTTGATTTCTACCTCCGCAGCTTTCAGCATTGCGAAGAGCTCGGGAATAGTCTTGTTCATCCCTTGCATATTATAGTTCATCACGAAGCTCTTGTAGCTTGGTGGCAGTGATTGGAGAATTCTGTAAATGACGCAATCATCTGGAAGATTAACTCCCAATTGAATCAAGTGATTATTATACCCAGACATTTTGAGTATATGCTCAGTTACAGAACTGTTCTCTTCCATCTTGCAGCTATAGAACTTATTGGAGACTTCATATCTCTCAATCCGGGCATTTGCTTGAAATATTAACTTCAACTCCTGAAACATCTCATATGCTCCATGACGTTCAAAACGTCGTTGAAGTCCCGATTCTAAGCCGTAAAGCATGGCACACTGAACTATCGAGTAGTCATCAGCTTTGCTCTGCCAGACGTTCATAACATCTGGTGTTGCTCCAGCAGCAGGCCTGGCACCCAGCGGTGCTTCCAGGACGTAATTCTTCTGAGCAGCAATGAGGATAATCCTCAAGTTACGGACCCAGTCCGTGTAATTGCTACCATCATCTTTCAACTTTGCTTTCTCAAGGAACGCATTAAAATTCAATGGAACAACAGCACGAGCCATCTATCTACAATCAACATAAACAAGCAAGATACTATCAGGTACTAAGTTCATGATAAATTTAAGTTCAATTAATCATATTACTTAAGAACTCCCACTTAGATTGACATCCCTCTTATCTTGCCGTTACTAATCTCATCTTGATTCGGCGCCATCATGGGATCAAGCGGCCCGGACCAACCTTACACGTACGCTTACGTGAGACCGGTTCCACCGACTGGCATGCACTAGTTGCATAAGGTGGCTGGCGGGTGCCTGTCTCTCCCACTTTAGTCGAATCGGATTCAATGAACAGGGTGTAACGCCCTCGATGCGGCTATGTCTCCCACGTGTCGAGGCACGACTTAGAGACATAGGCGCATTGAAAGCAATGTCGCAAGTCGGGAATCATTACACAACCCATGTACATATATAATATAAAGGGGAATAATAGCATAGTTGGCTTACACTCGCCACGTCACATCAAAGTACATAAATAACATCCATCATACAATCACTCATGGCCCGACTACGGCGCCAAAATGGAAAAGACCCCCAACAAGCGACTAGGCCCTGAATATAACCCCGAATAGGCATCCCTACTGATCATCAGGAAAAGACACATAGTATCGCTGAGAGTCCTCGTCGTACTCCCACTTCAGCTCGAGCGCGCCATCCGGAGAGGTATCATCTGTCCCTGCATCTGGTGTAATAGTAATCTGTGAGCCACAAGGACTCATCAATCTCGCACCCTCGCGATCAAGACTATTTAAGCTTAAAAGGTAGGAAAGGGGTAATGTATAAGTGGAGCTGCAGCAAGGGACTAGCATATATGGTGGCTAACTTATTCGCAAAGGAGAGCGAGAAGAGGAGGCAAAGCACGAGCGGAAACTATAGAGCCGCCTACGCAGACATAACTCCAACGCTGTGTCCACTTCCCGGACTCCGCCGAGAAGAGGCCATCACGGCAACACACTCAGTTGATTCATTTTAATTATTTAAGGTTCAAGTTATCTACAATCGGACATTAACAAATTCCCATCTGCCCATAACCGCGGGCACGGCTTTCGAAAGATCAATCCCTGTAGGGGGGTCCCAACTTAGCCCATAACAAGCTCTCACGGTCAACAAAGGAATAGACCTCCACCCAGGACCCACCGATTAGACTCGGTATCCCGGTACAACAAGATGATTCGACAGGTCAAAACTAGTCCAGCAACACCGCTCGAATGTGCCGACAAATCCCGATAGGAGCTGCACATATCTCGTTCTCAGGGCACACTCAGATGAGCTCTCCATACAACTAAAACCAAACCTCGGGTTTCCCCGAGGGGGCGCTGCACAGGACTCTAGTTCGGACCAACACTCAGAGGAGTACTGGCCCGTGGGGGGCTAAGATAAAGATGACCCTCGGGCTCCGGAAACCCAAGGGAAAAAGGGTAGGTGGCAAATGGTAAAACCAATGTTGGGCATTGCTGGAAAAGCTTTAATCAAGGCGAACTATCAAGGGGTTCCCATTATAGCCCAACCGCGTAAGGGACGCAACAATCCGGGAACATAACACCGATATGACGGAAACTAGGGCGGCAAGAGTGGAACAAAACACTAGGCGAGAGGCCGAGCCTTCCACCCTTTACCAAGTATATAGATGAGTAAAGATAACATAGCAATATAATGATATCCCAACAAGTAAATAAGTGTTCCAACAAGGAACGGCTCCAATCTTCACCTGCAACTAACAACGCTATAAGAGGGGCTGAGCAAAGCGGTAACATAGCCAATCAATGGTTTGCTAGGACAAAGGTGGGTTAGAGGCTCAATCATGGCAATTGGGAGGCTGACAAGCAAGTGGTAGGCATCGTAGCATTGACAAAGCAAAAGAGCGAGCAAACTAGCATAGCAAAGATAGTGGTGATTTCGAGGGTATGATCATCTTGCCTGCACAGTTGTCAGAGTTGACTGGATCCTCAAAAGCAAACTCAACGGGCTCCTCGTTAGCAAACTCGTCTCCCGGCTCTACCCAACAACACAAACAAGCAACAAGGATACAATCAACCACGTGCAAGGGCAACCAATAATATGCAAAGATGATATGCTATGCGGGATGCGATGCGGGATGCAAAATGCAAGATGTGACAGGAAATGCATGAACCTGGCCTCAACTTGGAAAACCAAGTGTGCCACTGGATAGAGGGGAAGAAATCCCCTGAAAACGATATAAAGATCATGGCAATCGGAGCTACGGTTTGGAAATGGCAAGCGTTTTACTAAACGAACCGATTTGCGATTTACAGCAAGTAGGCTCCTAAATGCAACAAAATGAACATGCTACAGCCACCAAACATGAAAAAAAATCACTAGGACTGAGGCATAGGCAAATTCATCCATTAAGGGCTTCAAACAAGCATGGCAAAACTGAATAAGCGAAACATATTTCAGACTTAGCGAAATTAACGCTAGTCTGAAATTTCAGACCACGGTGCTCCCTTCGGAGCAGCAAAACAACATGAAGCATAACCTGAACATGGCAAGTAAGAGCATGGCATGGAGCTACTCAACAAGCTTAACAAAACACCCAAAATGACCTGGGGCCAAAAGGGTTCACAAAATACTCTACCGAGCACACGAACATCGATGAAACACAATCAGTTTTCAGACTTAGTGAAAACTTGGACAAGCTGAAATTATAACTCACGGAGGCATGTAAACGAGCTCGATGCACTCACTACGGTGCAAGTCATGGCAAGGCAAGCATATATCCATTAAGAAGGCACAACATTCTAGCTAGACATGGCAAGAACAATGTCATAGCATGCATGGATCACTAGCAATAGCCCCGGCAAAATCGCAAAAGAGTTCACGATCTGCCCAAAACAACAACTATGCAAAAGTTGAGCTCGATTGAGTCAACCTAGGGTGCTCCAACATAACAAGTAAGGACATGGATGGATTAAGCACAACAAGCATAACAAATCACTCTTACTGATCATCCTCAAAAGAGGCACGGATCACTAGGAAACAAGCTGGACATATAGCATCGTGAACTAAAACATCACAGACAGTGATTTTCACTAAGTCCCTGAAATCAGTAAACTCAGGTACCCTACTTTGCAAGCTTGCACAAGACAACACACACATCCTAAAAATGCATGGGAGGCACCTCTGGAAAGAAGACAACAAGCTTAACAATTCATCCCAAAGGGGCACAGGCATATCATGCACACAATAATCATGGCAAAAATGACAAAAGTCAATGTAGGGCTAACGGATCTGCAATTTAACTCATGATGCCTCCTTCCAATAGCATTTTGGGCACCAAGATGACCTCAAATGCAAATGATGCAATGGAATGAAATGATGTACTCGTCGAGACGAAGATTTTGATATATCATATGCCCAAAACGGAGCCACGGATGCAAAGTTATGGCAGGTCAAACGTAGCATAAAAATTTACGGAATTTGGGTTTCGGGGGGAGAGGAGTCAACCGGATCTAGATTTGCCGACACTGTAGCAACACTGTAGCAGTTTGACCCGAGCTCGCCGGAAATGGTAACGGCGGCGGCCGGCGTGGAGGAGGGAGGAGGCCGGCGAGGTGGAGCTCGCCTCCCGGCGCGGGGGAGCGCGTGGCCGCCGGCGAGGAGCGCGGTGGAGCGGCGGGGAGCTCGGCTCCGGTGGCACGGCGCGGGGCGGTCCGGCGAGGAACAGCGGGAGCTCGCCGGAGCTGGCAGGCGCGGCTTCCGGTGGCCGGAACCGGCGAAGGAGGCGGCGGGGCGCCCTCGGGCGCGGGGCGACGAGTGGCCCGCGGAGGCGGCGCGGGGGCCGCGGACGGGCCTGGCGGGCCGCGGCCGGTGGAGGCGGCCGGGTGCCATGTGGCGTGCCCCGGTTCGCTGCGGGCGGCGGAGGGATTTGTCCGGTGGCGACGGACGTGTCCGGTTGACGGCGGAGCGAATTTTTAGGGTTTGGAGGGGGGGGGAGATCCGGATTTCGGGGAAGGGGTCTATATATAGGCATAGAGGGAGCTAGGAGAGTCCAAATGAGGTGTGGTTTTCGCCCACACGATCGCGATCGAACGACCGAGACGATGGAGCAGAGTTTGGTGGGTTTTGGGCCAAATTGGAGGGGTGTTGGGCTGCAACACACACGAGGCCTTTTCGGTCCCTCGGTTAACCGTTGGAGTATCAAACGAAGTCCAAATGACCCGAAACTTCACAGGCGGTCTACCGGTAGTAAACCAAGGCCGCATGGAAAGTCTTGGCCCAATCCGGAAATGTTTAATCCCCACACACGAAAGAAAGCTAGAAATGGCCACCGGAGGAGAACGAAGCGCCGGAATGCAAAACGGACAACGGGGAAAATGCTCGAATGCATGAGATGAACATGTATGCAAATGCAATGCACGAGATGACATGATATGAGATGCGCGAAAACAAAAACAACACACGGAGACAAAGACCCGAACCCGAGAATTAAATATAACTTAGTGCCGGAAACGGCAAGAGTTGGAGTACAAATCGGGAAGTTTACATATGGGGCGTTACAACACTCCACCACTACGAAAAGATCTCGTCCCGAGATCTAGGACTGAAAGAACTCCGAGTACTCAGAACGGAGGTGATCCTCGCGTTCCCAGGTAGCTTCACGGTCGGAATGGTGTGACCACTTGATTTTGAGAAATTTGATTGACTTGTTGCGAGTTTTGCGTTCAGTGTCTTCAAGGATTGCAACTGGGTGCTCACGATAGGAGAGATCTTCTTGGAGCTCAATGTCCTCGAAGTTGACGGTACGCTCAGGCGTCTTGAAGCACTTTCGGAGTTGCGAGACGTGGAACACATCATGAACATTGGCAAAGTTGCAGGAAGCTCGAGTTGATAGGCGAGGTCGCCTCTCTTGCTGACGATCTTGAAAGGCCCGACGTATCTGGGGGCAAGCTTCCCTTTGATACCGAAGCGACGAGTCCCTTTCATAGGAGAGACACGGAGGTAGACATGATCTCCGATCTCGAAAGCCAAATCACGGTGCTTACTATCATAGTAGCTCTTCTGGCGGGATTGGGCTGCTTTGAGGTTATCACGAATGACCTTGCACATTTCTTCTGCCTCTGTGATCAGGTCATTACCCAGCAACTAACGTTCACCAGTTTCAGACCAGTTGAGAGGTGTACGGCCCTTCCTACCATACAGGATTTCAAATGGGGCCTTGCCGGAACTTGCTTGAAAGCTGTTGTTGTACGAGAATTCAGCATAAGGAAGACAATCCTCCCACTTTATGCCGAAGGAGATAACACAAGCCCTGAGCATATCTTCAAGAATCTGGTTGACACGCTCGACTTGACCGCTTGTTTGAGGATGGAAAGCAGTGCTGAAGCGAATGCTGGTGCCCATGGCCTTCTGAAAAGAATCCCAAAACTTGGAGGTAAAGATGCTGCCACGGTCTGAAGATATCACTTGAGGAATACCATGCAGAGAGACAATTCGAGAGGTGTAGAGCTCCGCCAATTGAGCTGCAGTGATTGACTCTTTGATAGGCAGGAAATGAGCCACTTTGGTGAGCTTGTCGATGACAACGAATATAGCATCATTGCCACGCTTGGACTTAGGAAACCCAGTCACGAAGTCCATTTCAATGTGGTCAAACTTCCATTCTGGAATGGCAAGAGGTTGGAGGAGACCTGCTGGCCTTTGGTGTTCTGCCTTCACTCTTCTGCAGACATCACATTCATTCACGAATTGAGCGATCTCGCGCTTCATTCGAGTCCACCAATAAGTTTGCTTCAGATCTTGATACATCTTCGTGCTCCCAGGGTGGATGGAGAGGAGAGAGTTGTGAGCCTCATTCATGATCACTTTACGAAGTTCACCTTTGGGCACAACAATTCGATCCTCGAAGAAGAGAGTGTCCTTGTCATCAAGTCGGTAGCACTTGTACTTGGACTGACTCTTTGCAATACCAATCTTCACCTTTTTCACCATAGCATCAAGAAGCTGGGCTTGGCGAATCTGGTCTTCCAAGGTAGGAGAAACTTGAAGGTTGGCGAGGAAACCTTGAGGAACAACTTGCAGATTAAGTTTGCGGAAAGCTTCACAAAGCTCGGGTTGATAAGGCTTGAGAATCAGACTGTTGCAATATGCTTTTCTGCTCAAAGCGTCAGCAATCACATTAGCCTTGCCTGGAGTATACTCAATACTCGGATTGTACTCTTGAATCATTTCGACCCATCGAGTCTGCCTGAGGTTGAGATTAGGCTGAGTGAAGATGTACTTGAGACTCTTGTGATCAGTGAAAATGTCCACTTTCCTTCCCAAGAGAAGATGTCTCTAAGTCAACAATGCGTGCACAACTGCCGCCAACTCGAGATCATGAGTGGGGTAGTTCTTCTCATTAGGCTTCAACTAGCGAGAGGTATAAGCAACAACTTTCTTCTCTTGCATCAGTACAGCACCTAGACCTTGGAGAGAGGCATCACAAAAGACCTCGTACGGCTTGGTTTCATCAGGCGGAGTTAGAACTGGAGCAGTGATCAATTTCTCTTTCAAAGCGTTGGAAGCGATATCACACTCCGGAGACCAAACGTACTTGACGTGCTTCTGAAGAAGATTTGAGAGAGGCTTCGCGATCTTGGAAAAGTTTTCAACGAATCTTCGGCAATAACTTGCAAGACCGAGGAAGCTACGGAGTTGCTTCACGTTCTGAGGAGGTTCCCAATTAACAATTGCAGACACCTTCTCAGGATCCACGGAAATGCCCTTGGCAGAGATGATATGACCAAGATAAAGAACCTCATCGAGCCAAAATTCACACTTGGAGAACTTGGCGTAGAACTGGTGTTCCCTGAGCTTGTCAAGAACCAAACACAAGTGTTTGGCATGATCTTCCTTGTTCTTCGAGAAAACCAGAATGTCCTCGAGATAGACCAAAGCGAAGTCGTTGGTGTGGGGGTTGAAGATGAAGTTCATCATGCGAGAGAACGTCGGAGGAGCATTGGCGAGGCCAAAAGACATGACAGTGTATTCATATGACCCATAGCTTGTTCTGAACGCCGTCTTGGGAATATCTTGCTCACGAATGCGAATTTGATGATAACCCATACGGAGGTCAAGCTTGGAGAATACTTGGGCACCCTTGAGTTGTTCAAACAGCTCATTAATGTTGGGAAGTGGATATTTGTTCTTGATGGTCTTCTTGTTCAATGGACGATAATCAACACAAAGTCGGTCCGTTCCATCCTTCTTCTTCACAAAAAGAACACGATAACCCCACGGAGAAGTACTAGGCTGAATGAGACCCATTCTTTCTTGCACATCGAGTTGTTTCTTCAACTCCTTCAACTCTTCGGGGCCAAGCTTGTAGGGACGTTTGCACACAGGTTCCGTACCGAGCTCAAGTTCAATAACAAATTCAACCGGCCGGTTTGGAGGCATGCCTGGGAGTTCTTCTGGGAAGACATCTTGATACTCACAAACAACCGAAATCTGCGAAATAGCATCCAATTCACCCTTTTCATTGAGAGAGAACAACCGGATGGTATTATCCCGAGCAGCAAAAACAATGACATCTTCAGACCAATGAGTTAGTTGAATCTGCCTGGCTGCACAATCGAGGTGAGTCTTGTGTTTAGAGAGCCAGTCCATCCCAAGAATAAGATCGATATCAGAATCGCCAAGAACAATTGGGGAAGAAAGGAACTTGTGGTCTCCCAAGGTGATAGTAACATCCGGGACACAGAAAATAGCTGTCATCTGTTTGCCCGGTGACACAATTTGTAAAGAACTTTGCAGGTGCTGATAATCACAGTCATACTTTGATGCAAAAGGTTTGGAAATGAAACAATGCGATGCACCCGTGTCAAAAAGAACTTTTGCAAGAACATCGTTAACAGGAAGGTTACCCATGATAACATCTGAAGAATCCTCTGCCTGAGCTACGTTCATCAAGTTGACCTTGGCGGACTTGGGGTTATGCTTGACCACAGCTGTACTTGCCGATCTGACAGGAGGAGGAGGAGGAAGACGCCTCTGGTTGAAACACTTGTTGGCGTAGTGACCCTTCTGTTGGCACTTGTTGCACATGACCTCTGAGAGCGGACGGTGGTACGGAGCACTCGATCTTGGAGCTTGAGACGAAGTCTTGTTCTGAAAGCCTGGGTTGGGTGGGTGGGATGAGCCACTGCCACCTTTGCTCTTCTGCTGATATGGCTGACGGAACGGAGGAGGAGGAAGCCAATATTTCTGCTGCTTGGCCACTTGAGTAGAGGAAGAAGGCGTAGTGTCTCTGACTCGCTTCCTGGAAGCATCACACCTTAGCTGAGCAGCCTCTTGCTTCAGTGCCATGTTGTAGAACTCATCGTATCTCAGCGGCTCGAAGAGGACAAGAGCGAGCTGAATTTCTTCACGGAGACCACCCCTGAACTGATAGATCATGCTCTTCTCATCAGGAACATCCTGCTTGGCAAAACGGGCGAGCTTCTGGAACAACTTGTTGTAGTCATAGACAGACAAAGAGCCTTGCTTTAGATTGCGGAATTCTTCACGTTTGCTTTCAGTCACACTTTGAGGAATGTGATGAGCGCGGAAATCACGACGGAAATCATCCCAAGTGATCAAACGTCCACCTCTGGAATCCCGGTACTGCTGAAACCACTCTGCGGCCTGATCCTTGAGATGGAAAGACGCGGACTTGACGAAATCTTCAGGTCTGACGTTGCTGCATTCAAAATGCTTGCCCAGATCGAGTAACCAATCATCAGCATCGGTAGCCTCAACGCAGTTGCTGAACGTCTTTGGACCATTTGCGAGGAACTGATTCAGAGTTGCAAAATGGTTCTGGTTGTTGCCTTGATTCGCTTGACTGCTTTGATTCCGCTCTTGAATGATTTGCATGATCAGCTGTGTATTTGCATTAGTAGCGGCCATCACAGCTTGCCATGAGGTGGCGGCGGATCTTGATTCTGGTTCTGACTGGTGCTCTTAGCGGGAGCCATCCTGAAGAGGTTGACCACCGTTAGCACACAAGTAGAGAAATATTGAAGGTGAATCCAACAGAATGAAAATTGCAACAGAAAGTCTTCACATCCGAACAAAATGAACGAATGCACTTCTCTTGAAGTGGTCACATATTCCTAAATTGCGAAGCCACGAAGAATCAGGTAGGAGAGGTACATCAACGAGAGATGGAATCAACATACGACGTCGAAGCAGAACGAATACCACAACTCGAAATAAAACCAAGGTTTGGCTTTTGGAATAAGCCGGAACAAACACATGATAGAAATTTCATCCGAAGTGTTCGTGGTAGGACCTACACGGGCTCGACCGTACAGCACCATCATGTACAAGGCAGTGCACATGACATACGAAGCGTCCCCGAGTCAGCATAGCCAAGGACTCTTTAAGACACAACGAGGCCACTGTAAAATCGACCGTAAATAGGCGAACCACTAGATGTCGAACCCCAATTTCACATCATACATCTGTTGGAAAGATATGCTAAGGCTACTTGAATTCCCACCTATGAAACTCCCGAAACTTTCCGGTTATGCAATCAGGTGTTGGGGATACAGGGGAAGCATAATATCTCACCCAAGCTAGCAAATCCTACATCCAGCTGCATCCATCCTTCAACACATAACCAAGAAACCTTCGGAAACCATCTATCTCAACCTTTGAAAAGCATCCGTTATACGAGTTATGGCGATACTCCCGAACTCCCGCCCCAGTACTGGGTGGCGTCGAGGTTATCTCACCAACAAACTGCATAAAGGAGATTTTCGATGTCGCGCACATATCTCAAGTATACCAGAATTGCAACGATAGAATTATGATGACAACACCTCAGAGCTCAACTCCCCGGGACACTTCCACTAAACCCCTGACAGGAGGCACCAAGACAGTATTCTCATCATAAGCCATCGTAACAAAACCAAGATACTCGCGTGATCCTAAATTTTTTTTAGTGAAATTTGAGAAGAGAAGAGTCAAAACTCTATGTCAGGATGCCTTACCAGAGCGATGAGGAGACTTGGAAGTAAAAGAATTCCTAAGCTCTCCGATATATAATTCCTAAGGACTCAAAACATTTTTCTAGTCACAACTCGGCTGCTAAAAACGATCAAGCAATGGGGCTCCTAAGGTCGGGGAAGGCTTTGATTACCAACTTGTAACGCCCTCGATGCGGCTATGTCTCCCACGTGTCGAGGCACGACTTAGAGACATAGGCGCATTGAAAGCAATGTCGCAAGTCGGGAATCATTACACAACCCATGTACATATATAATATAAAGGGGAATAATAGCATAGTTGGCTTACACTCACCACGTCACATCAAAGTACATAAATAACATCCATCATACAATCACTCATGGCCTGACTACGGCGCCAAAATGGAAAAGACCCCCAACAAGCGACTAGGCCCTGAATCTAACCCCGAATAGGCATCCCTACTGATCATCAGGAAAAGACACATAGTATCGCTGAGAGTCCTCGTCGTACTCCCACTTCAGCTCGAGCGCGCCATCTGGAGAGGTATCATCTGTCCCTGCATCTGGTGTAATAGTAATCTGTGAGCCACAAGGACTCAGCAATCTCGCACCCTCGCGATCAAGACTATTTAAGCTTAAAAGGTAGGAAAGGGGTAATGTATAAGTGGAGCTGCAGCAAGGGACTAGCATATATGGTGGCTAACTTATTCTCAAAGGAGAGCGAGAAGAGGAGGCAAAGCACGAGTGGAAACTATAGAGCCGCCTACGCAGACATAACTCCAACGCCGTGTCCACTTCCCGGACTCCGCCGAGAAGAGGCCATCACGGCAACACACTTAGTTGATTCATTTTAATTATTTAAGGTTCAAGTTATCTACAACCAGACATTAACAAATTCCCATCTGCCCATAACCGCAGGCACGGCTTTCGAAAGATCAATCCCTGCAGGGGGGGGTCCCAACTTAGCCCATAACAAGCTCTCACGGTCAACGAAGGAATAGACCTCCACCCAGGACCCACCGATCAGACTCGGTATCCCAGTACAACAAGATGATTCGACAGGTCAAAACTAGTCCAGCAACACCGCCCGAATGTGCCGACAAATCCCGATAGGAGCTGCACATATCTCGTTCTCAGGGCACAATCAGATGACCTCTCCATACAACTAAAACCAAACCTCGGGTTTCCCCGAGGGGGCGCTGCACAGGACTCTAGTTCGGACCAACACTCAGAGGAGCACTGGCCCGTGGGGGGCTAAGATAAAGATGACCCTCGGGCTCCGGAAACCCAAGGGAAAAAGGGTAGGTGGCAAATGGTAAAACCAATGTTGGGCATTGCTAGAAAAGCTTTAATCAAGGCAAACTATCAAGGGGTTCCCATTATAGCCCAACCGCATAAGGGACGCAACAATCCGGGAACATAACACCGATATGACGGAAACTAGGGCGGCAAGAGTGGAACAAAACACTAGGCGAGAGGCCGAGCCTTCCACCCTTTACCAAGTATATAGATGAGTAAAGATAACATAGCAATATAATGATATCCCAACAAGTAAATAAGTGTTCCAACAAGGAACGGCTCCAATCTTCACCTGCAACTAACAACGCTATAAGAGGGGCTGAGCAAAGCGGTAACATAGCCAATCAATGGTTTGCTAGGACAAAGGTGGGTTAGAGGCTCAATCATGGCAATTGGGAGGCTGACAAGCAAGTGGTAGGCATCGTTGAAGGAAATATGCCCTAGAGGCAATAATAAAGTTATTATTTATTTCCTTATATCATGATAAATGTTTATTATTCATGCTAGAATTGTATTAACCGTAAACATAATACATGTGTGAATACATAGACAAACAGAGTGTCACTAGTATGCCTCTACTTGACTAGCTCGTTAATCAAAGATGGTTATGTTTCCTAACCATGAACAAAGAGTTGTTATTTGATTAACAAGGTCATATCATTAGTTGAATGATCTGATTGACATGACCCATTCCATTAGCTTAGCACCCGATCGTTTAGTATGTTGCTATTGCTTTCTTCATGACTTATACATGTTCCTATAACTATGAGATTATGCAACTCCCGTTTACCGGAGGAACACTTTGGGTACTACCAAACGTCACAACATAACTGGGTGATTATAAAGGAGTACTACAGGTGTCTCCAATGGCAGATGTTGGGTTGGCGTATTTCGAGATTAGGGTTTTGTCACTCCGATTGTCGGAGAGGTATCTCTGGGCCCTCTCGGTAATACACATCACATAAGCCTTGCAAGCATTATAACTAAGATGTTAGTTATGAGATGATGTATTACGGAACGAGTAAAGAGACTTGCCAGTAACGAGATTGAACTAGGTATTGGATACCGACGATCGAATCTCGGGCAAGTAACATACCGATGACAAAGGGAACAACGTATGTTGTTATGCGGTCTGACCGATAAAGATCTTCGTAGAATATGTAGGATCCAATATGGGCATCCAGGTCCCGCTATTGGTTATTGACCGGAGACGTGTCTCGGTCATGTCTACATTGTTCTCGAACCGTAGGGTCCGCACGCTTAACGTTACGATGACAGTTATTATGAGTTTATGCATTTTGATGTACCGAAGGTTGTTCGGAGTCCCGGATGTGATCACGGACATGACGAGGAGTCTCGAAATGGTCGAGACGTAAATATTGTTATATTGGAAGGCTATGTTTGGACATCGGAAGTGTTCCGGGTGAAATCGGGATTTTACCGGAATACCGGGAGGGTTACCGGAACCCCCCGGGAGGCAAATGGGCCTATTGGGCCTTAGTGGAAAAGAGAAAAGGGGCAGCCCATAGCTGGCCGTGCGCCCCCCCTTCCCCAAGTCCTATTAGGACTAGGAGAAGGGGCCGGCCCCCCTCTCTCTCCTTTCCCCCTTGGGAGTCCTAGTTGGAATAGGATTGAGGGGGGGAGTCCTACTCCCGGTAGGAGTAGGACTCCTCCCGCGCCCTCTCCCTGGCCGGCCGAACCCCTCCCCCTGCTCCTTTATATACGGGGGCAGGGGGCACCCCATAGACACACAAGTTGATCCTTGGTGATCGTTCCTTAGCCGTGTGCGGTGCCCCCTGCCACCAAATTCCACCTCGATCATATTGTTGCAGTGCTTAGGCGAAGCCCTGCGTCGGTAGAACATCAAGATCGTCACCACGCTGTCATGCTGACGGAACTCTTCCTCGATGCTTTGCTGGATCGGAGCCCGAGGATCGTCATCGAGCTGAACGTGTGCTAAGAACTCGGAGGTGCCGGAGTAACGGTGCTTGGATCGGTCGGATCGGGAAGAAGACGTATGACTACTTCCTCTACGTTGTGTCAATGCTTCCATTGCAATCTACAAGGGTACGTAGATCAGACTCTCCCCCTTGTTGCTATGCATCACCATGATCTTGCGTGTGTGTAGGAAAATTTTCGAAATTACTACGTTCCCCAACAGTGGCATCCGAGCCTAGGTTTTATGGTTTGATGTTATTTGCACGAGTAGAACACAAGTGAGTTGTGGGCGATACAAGTCATACTGCCTACCAGCATGTCATACTTCGGTTCAGCGGTATTGTTGGACGAGACGATCCGGACCAACCTTACGCGTACTCTTACGCGAGACCGGTTCCCTCGACGTGCTATGCACACAGATGGCTTGCGGAAGACTGTCTCTCCAACTTTAGTTGAACCAAGTGTGGCTACGCCCGGTCCTTGAGAAGGTTAAAACGGAGTCTATTTGACAAACTATCGTTGTGGTTTTGATGCGTAGGTGAGATGAGTTCTTACTTAAGCCCGTAGCAGCCACGTAAAACTTGCAACAACAAAGTAGAGGACGTCTAACTTGTTTTTGCAGGGCATGCTGTGATGTGATATGGTCAAGGCATGATGCTGATTTTATTGTATGAGATGATCATGTTTTGTAACCAAGATTATCGGCAACTGGCAGGAGCCATATGGTTGTCGCTTTATTGTATGCAACGCAATCGCGATGTAATGCTTTACTTTATTACTAAGCGGTAGTGATAGTCGTGGAAGCATAAGATTGACGAGACGACAATGATGCTACGATGGAGATCAAGGTGTCGCGCCGGTGACGATGGTGATCATGACGGTGCTTCGGAGATGGAGATCACAAGCACAAGATGATGATGGCCATATCATATCACTTATATTGATTGCATGTGATGTTTATCCTTTTATGCATCTTATCTTACTTTGATTGACGGTAGCATTATCAGATGATCTCTCACTAAATTATCAAGAAGTGTTCTCCCTGAGTATGCACCGTTGCCAAAGTTCGTCGTGCCCAGACACCACGTGATGATCGGGTGTGATAAGCTCTACGTCCATCTACAACGGGTGCAAGCCAGTTTTGCACACGCAGAATACTCAGGTTAAACTTGACGAGCCTAGCATATGCAGATATGGCCTCGGAACACAGAGACCGAAAGGTCGAGCGTGAATCATATAGTAGATATGATCAACATGACGATGTTCACCATTGAAAACTACTCCATCTCACGTGATGATCGGTTATGGTTTAGTTAATTTGGATCACGTGATCACTTAGAGGATTAGAGGGATGTCTATCTAAGTGGGAGTTCCTAAGTAATTTGATTAACTGAACTTAAACTTATCATGAACTTAGTACCTGATAGTATCTTGCTTGTTTATGTTGATTGTAGATAGATGGCTCGTGCTGTTGTTCCGTTGAATTTTAATGCGTTCCTTGAGAAAGCAAAGTTGAAAGATGATGGTAGCAATTACACGGACTGGGTCCGTAACTTGAGGATTATCCTCATTGCTGCACAAAAGAATTACGTCCTGGAAGCACCGCTGGGTGCCAAGCCTTCTGCTGGAGCAACGCCAGATGTTATGAACGTCTGGCAGAGCAAAGCTGATGACTACTCAATAGTTCAGTGTGCCATGCTTTACGGCTTAGAATCGGGACTTCAACGACGTTTTGAACGTCATGGAGCATATGAGATGTTCCAGGAGTTGAAGTTGATATTTCAAGAAAATGCCCGAATTGAGAGATATGAAGTCTCCAATAAGTTCTATAGCTGCAAGATGGAGGAGAATAGTTCTGTCAGTGAGCATATACTCAAAATGTCTGGGTATAATAATCACTTGATTCAGATGGGAGTTAATCTTCCAAATGATTGCGTCATTGACAGAATTCTCCAATCACTGCCACCAAGCTACAAGAGCTTCGTGATGAACTATAATATGCAAGGGATGAACAAGACTATTCCCGAGCTCTTCGCAATGCTGAAAGCTGCGGAGGTAGAAATCAAGAAGGAGCATCAAGTGTTGATGGTTAACAAAACCACTAGTTTCAAGAAAAAGGGCAAAGGGAAGAAGAAGGGGAACTTCAAGAAGAACAGCAAGCAAGTTGCTGCTCAGGAGAAGAAACCCAAGTCTGTACCTAAGCCTGAAACTGAGTGCTTCTACTGCAAGCAGACTGGTCACTGGAAGCGGAACTGCCCCAAGTATTTGGCGGATAAGAAGGATGGCAAGGTGAACAAAGGTATATGTGATATACATGTTATTGATGTGTACCTTACTAGAGCTCGCAGTAGCACCTGGGTATTTGATACTGGTTCTGTTGCTAATATTTGCAACTCGAAACAGGGACTACGGAATAAGCGGATGCTAGCAAAGGACGAGGTGACGATGCGCGTGGGAAACGGTTCCAAAGTCGATGTGATCGCGGTCGGCACGCTACCTCTACATCTACCTTCGGGATTAATTTTAGACCTAAATAATTGTTATTTGGTGCCAGCATTGAGCATGAACATTATATCTGGATCTTGTTTAATGTGAGACGGTTATTCATTTAAATCGGAGAATAATGGTTGTTCTATTTATATGAGTAATATCTTTTATGGTCATGCACCTTTGAAGAGTGGTCTATTCTTGTTGAATCTCGATAGTAGTAATACACATATTCATAATGTTGAAGCCAAAAGATGCAGAGTTGATAATGATAGTGCAACTTATTTGTGGCACTGCTGTTTAGGTCATATCGGTGTAAAGCGCATGAAGAAACTCCATACTGATGGGCTTTTGGAACCACTTGATTATGAATCACTTGGTACTTGCGAACCGTGCCTCATAGGCAAGATGACTAAAACACCGTTCTCCGGTACTATGGAGAGAGCAACAGATTTATTGGAAATCATACATACCGATGTATGTGGTCCGATGAATATTGAGGCCCGTGGCGGATTTCGTTATTTTCTCACCTTCACAGATGATTTAAGCAGATATGGGTCTATCTACTTGATGAAACATAAGTCTGAAACATTTGAAAAGTTCAAAGAATTTCAGAGTGAAGTTGAAAATCATCGTAACAAGAAAACAAAATTTCTACGATCTGATCGTGGAGGAGAATATTTGAGTTACGAGTTTGGTGTACATTTGAAAAATTGTGGAATAGTTTTGCAACTCACGCCACCCGGAACACCACAGCGTAATGGTGTGTCCGAACGTCGTAATCGTACTTTACTGGATATGGTGCGATCTATGATGTCTCTTACTGATTTACCGCTATCGTTTTGGGGTTATGCTTTAGAGACGGCCGCATTCACGTTAAATAGGGCACCATCAAAATCCGTTGAGACGACGCCTTATGAACTATGGTTTGGCAAGAAACCAAAGTTGTCGTTTCTTAAAGTTTGGGGCTGCGATGCTTATGTGAAAAAGCTTCAAACTGATAAGCTCGAACCCAAAGCGGAGAAATGTGTCTTCATAGGATACCCAAAGGAAACTGTTGGGTATACCGTCTATCACAGATCCGAAGGCAAGACATTCGTTGCGAAGAATGGATCATTTCTAGAGAAGGAGTTTCTCTTGAAAGAAGTGAGTGGGAGGAAAGTAGAACTTGACGAGGTAACTGTACCTGCTCCCTTATTGGAAAATAGTACATCACAGAAAACTGTTTCTGCGACACCTATACCAATTTGTGAGGAAGCTAATGATGATGATCATGAAACTTCAGGGCAAGATACTACTGAACCACGTAGATCAACCAGAGTGAGATCCACACCAGAGTGGTACGGCAATCCAGTTCTGGAAGTCATGCTACTAGATCATGATGAACCTACGAACTATGAAGAAGCGATGGTGAGCCCAGATTCCGCAAAGTGGCTTAAGGCCATGAGATCTGAGATGGGATCCATGTATGAGAACAAAGTATGGACTTTGGTTGACTTTCCCAATGATCGGCAAGCAATTGAGAATAAATGGATCTTCAAGAAAAAGACTGACGCTGACGGTAATATTACTGTCTATAAAGCTCGACTTGTCGCAAAAGGTTTTCGACAAGTTCAAGGGGTTGACTACGATGAGACCTTCTCACCCGTAGCGATGCTTAAATCCGTCAGAATCATGTTAGCAATTGCCGCATTTTATGATTATGAAATATGGCAGATGGATGTCAAAACTGCATTCCTGAATGGATTTCTGGAAGAAGAGTTGTATATGATGCAACCAGAAGGTTTTGTCGATCCAAAGGGAGCTAACAAAGTATGCAAACTCCAGCGATCCATTTATGGACTGGTGCAAGCATCTCGGAGTTGGAATAAACGCTTTGATAGTGTGATCAAAGCATTTGGCTTTATACATACTTTTGGAGAAGCATGTATTTACAAGAAAGTGAGTGGGAGCTCTGTAGCATTTCTGATATTATATGTGGATGACATATTGCTGATTGGAAATGATATAGAATTTCTGGATAGTATAAAGGGATACTTGAATAAAAGTTTTTCGATGAAAGACCTCGGGGAAGCTGCTTACATATTAGGCATAAAGATCTATAGAGATAGATCAAGACGCTTAATTGGACTTTCACAAAGCACATACCTTGACAAGATTTTGAAGAAGTTCAAAATGGATCAAGCAAAGAAAGGGTTCTTGCCTGTGTTACAAGGTGTGAAGTTGAGTCAGACTCAATGCCCGACCACTGCAGAAGATAGAGAGAAAATGAAAGATGTTCCCTATGCTTCAGCCATAGGCTCTATCATGTATGCCATGCTGTGTACCAGACCTGATGTGTGCCTTGCTATAAGTTTAGCAGGGAGGTACCAAAGTAATCCTAGTGGATCACTGGACAGCGGTCAAGAACATCCTGAAATACCTGAAAAGGACTAGGGATATGTTTCTCGTATATGGAGGTGACAAAGAGCTCACCGTAAGAGGTTACGTTGATGCAAGCTTTGACACTGATCCAGACGATTCTAAATCGCAAACCGGATACGTGTTTACTTTAAACGGTGGAGCTGTCAGTTGGTGCAGTTCTAAACAAAGCGTCGTAGTGGGATCTACATGTGAAGGGGAGTACATAGCTGCTTCGGAAGCAGCAAACGAAGGAGTCTGGATGAAGGAGTTCATATCCGATCTAGGTGTCATACCTAGTGCATCGGGTCCAATGAAAATCTTTTGTGACAATACTGGTGCAATTGCTTTGGCAAAGGAATCCAGATTTCACAAAAGGACCAAACACATCAAGAGACGCTTCAACTCCATTCGGGATCTAGTCCAGGTGGGAGACTTAGAGATTTGCAAGATACATACGGATCTGAATGTTGCAGACCCGTTGACTAAGCCTCTTCCACGAGCAAAACATGATCAGCACCAAGGCTCCATGGGTGTTAGAATCATTACTGTGTAATCTAGATTATTGACTCTAGTGCAAGTGGGAGACTGAAGGAAATATGCCCTAGAGGCAATAATAAAGTTATTATTTATTTCCTTATATCATGATAAATGTTTATTATTCATGCTAGAATTGTATTAACCGGAAACATAATACATGTGTGAATACATAGACAAACAGAGTGTCACTAGTATGCCTCTACTTGACTAGCTCGTTAATCAAAGATGGTTATGTTTCCTAACCATGAACAAAGAGTTGTTATTTGATTAACGAGGTCACATCATTAGTTGAATGATCTGATTGACATGACCCATTCCATTAGCTTAGCGCCCGATCGTTTAGTATGTTGCTATTGCTTTCTTCATGACTTATACATGTCCTATAACTATGAGATTATGCAACTCCCGTTTACCGGAGGAACACTTTGGGTACTACCAAACGTCACAACTTAACTGGGTGATTATAAAGGAGTACTACAGGTGTCTCCAATGGCAGATGTTGGGTTGGCGTATTTCGAGATTAGGGTTTTGTCACTCCGATTGTCGGAGAGGTATCTCTGGGCCCTCTCGGTAATACACATCACATAAGCCTTGCAAGCATTATAACTAAGATGTTAGTTATGAGATGATGTATTACGGAACGAGTAAAGAGACTTGCCAGTAACGAGATTGAACTAGGTATTGGATACCGACGATCGAATCTCGGGCAAGTAACATACCGATGACAAAGGGAACAACGTATGTTGTTATGCGGTCTCACCGATAAAGATCTTCGTAGAATATGTAGGAGCCAATATGGGCATCCAGGTCCCGCTATTGGTTATTGACCGGAGACGTGTCTCGGTCATGTCTACATTGTTCTCGAACCGTAGGGTCCGCACGCTTAACGTTACGATGACAGTTATTATGAGTTTATGCATTTTGATGTACCGAAGGTTGTTCGGAGTCCCGGATGTGATCACGGACATGACGAGGAGTCTCGAAATGGTCGAGACGTAAAGATTGATATATTGGAAGGCTATGTTTGGACATCGGAAGTGTTCCGGGTGAAATCGGGATTTTACCGGAATACCGGGAGGGTTACCGGAACCCCCTGGGAGGCAAATGGGCCTATTAGGCCTTAGTGGAAAAGAGAAAAGGGGCAGCCCATAGCTGGCCGCGCCCCCCCCCTTACCCAAGTCCTATTAGGACTAGGAGAAGGGGCCGGCCCCCCTCTCTCTCCTTTCCCCCTTGGGAGTCCTAGTTGGAATAGGATTGAGGGGGGGAGTCCTACTCCCGGTAGGAGTAGGACTCCTCCCGCGCCCTCTCCCTGGCCGGCCGAACCCCTCCCCCTGCTCCTTTATATACGGGGGCAGGGGGCACCCCATAGACACACAAGTTGATCTTTGGTGATCGTTCCTTAGCCGTGTGCGGTGCCCCCTGCCACCAAATTCCACCTCGATCATATTGTTGCAGTGCTTAGGCGAAGCCCTGTGTCGGTAGAACATCAAGATCGTCACCACGCCGTCGTGCTGACGGAACTCTTCCTCGACGCTTTGCTGGATCGGAGCCCGAGGATCGTCATCGAGCTGAACGTGTGCTAAGAACTCGGAGGTGCCGGAGTAACGGTGCTTGGATCGGTCGGATCGGGAAGAAGACGTACGACTACTTCCTCTATGTTGTGTCAACGCTTCCGTTGCGATCTACAAGGGTACGTAGATCAGACTCTCCCCCTCGTTGCTATGCATCACCATGATCTTGCGTGTGCGTAGGAAAATTTTCGAAATTACTACGTTCCCCAACAATCGTAGCATTGGCAAAGCAAAAGAGCGAGCAAACTAGCATAGCAAATATAGTGGTGATTTCGAGGGTATGATCATCTTGCCTGCACAGTTGTCAGAGTTGACTGGATCCTCAAAAGCAAACTCAACGGGCTCCTCATTAGCGAACTCGTCTCCCGGCTCTACCCAACAACACAAACAAGCAACAAGGATACAATCAACCATGTGCAAGGGCAACCAATAATATGCAAAGATGATATGCTATGCGGGATGCGATGCGGATGCAAAATGCAAGATGTGACAGGAAATGCATGAACCTGGCCTCAACTTGGAAAACCAATTGTGCCACTGGATAGAGGGGAAGAAATCCCCTGAAAACGATATAAAGATCATGGCAATCGGAGCTACGGTTTGGAAATGGCAAGCGTTTTACTAAACGAACCAATCTGCGATTTACAGCAAGTAGGCTCCTAAATGCAACAAAATGAATATGCTACAGCCACCAAACATGAAAACAAATTGCATGGCAGTGATGTACTCAAGAATCTTAACAAATCACTAGGACTGAGGCATAGGCAAATTCATCCATTAAGGGCTTCAAACAAGCATGGCAAAACTGAATAAGCGAAACAGATTTCAGACTTAGCGAAATTAACGCTAGTCTGAAATTTCAGACCACGGTGCTCTATTCGGAGCAGCAAAACAACATGAATCATAACCTGAACATGGCAAGTAAGAGCATGGCATGGAGCTACTCAACAAGCTTAACAAAACACCCAAAATGACCTGGGGCCAAAAGGGTTCACAAAATACTCTACCGAGCACACGAACATCGATGAAACACAATCAGTTTTCAGACTTAGTGAAAACTGGGACAAGCTGAAATTATAACTCACGGAGGCATGTAAACGAGCTCGATGCACTCACTACGGTGAAAGTCATGGCAAGGCAAGCATATATCCATTAAGAAGGCACAAAATGCTAGCTACACATGGCAAGAACAATGGCATAGCATGCATGGATCACTAGCAATAGCCCCGGGAAAATCGCAAAAGAGTTCACGATCCGCCCAAAACAACAACTATGCAAAAGTTGAGCTCGATTGAGTCAACCTAGGGTGCTCCAACATAACAAGTAAAGACATGGATGGATTAAGCACAACAAGCATAACAAATCACTCTTACTGATCATCCTCAAAAGAGGCACGGATCACTAGGAAACAAGCTGGACATATAGCGTCGTGAACTAAAACATCCCAGACAGTGATTTTCACTAAGTCCCTGAAATCAGTAAACTCAGGTACCCTACTTTGCAAGCTTGCACAAGACAACACACACATCCTAAAAATGCATGGGAGGCACCTCTGGAAAGAAGACACCAAGCTTAACAATTCATCCCAAAGGGGCACAGGCATATCATGCACACAATAATCATGGCAAAAATGACAAAAGTCAATGTAGGGCTAACGGATCTGCAATTTAACACATGACGCCTCCTTCCAACGGCATTTTGGGCACCAAGATGACATCAAATGCAAACGATGCAATGGAATGAAATGATGTACTCATCGAGACGAAGATTTTGATATATCATATGCCCAAAACAGAGCCACAGATGCAAAGTTATGGCAGGTCAAACGTAGCATAAAAATTTACGGAATTAGGGTTTCGGGGGGAGAGGAGTCAACCGGATCTAGATCTGCCGACACTGTAGCAACACTGTAGCAGTTCGACCCGAGCTCGCCGGAAATGGCAACGGCGGCGGCCGGCATGGAGGAGGGAGGAGGCCGGCGAGGTGGAGCTCGCCTCCCAGCGCGAGGGAGCGCGTGGCCGCCGGCGAGGAGCGCGGTGGAGCGGCGGGGAGCTCGGCTCCGGTGGCACAGCGCGGGGCGGTCCGGCGAGGAACGGCGGGAGCTCGCCGGAGCTGGCAGGCGCGGCGGCCGGCGCGCCTTCCGGTGGCCGGAACCGGCGAAGGAGGCGGCGGGGCGCCCTCGGGCGCGGGGCGGCGAGTGACCTGCGGAGGCGGCGCGGGGGCCGCGGACGGGCCTGGCGGGCCGCGGCCGGTGGAGGCGGCCAGGTGCCACGTGGCGCGCGCCGGTTCGCTGCGGGCGGCGGCGGGATTTGTCCGGTGGCGACGGACGTGTCCGGCTGACGGCGGAGCGAATTTTTAGGGTTTGGAGGGGGGGGATCCGGATTTCGGGGAAGGGGTCTATATATAGGCATAGAGGGAGCTAGGAGAGTCCAAATGAGGTGCGGTTTTCGCCCACACGATCGTGATCGAACGACCGAGACGATGGAGCAGAGTTTGGTGGGTTTTGGGCCAAATTGGAGGGGTTCTCGGCTGCAACACACACGAGGCCTTTTCGGTCCCTCGGTTAACCGTTGGAGTATCAAACGAAGTCCAAATGACCCGAAACTAGATAGGCGGTCTACCGGTAGTAAACCAAGGCCGCATGGCAAGTCTTGGCCCAATCCGGAAATGTTTAATCCCCACACACGAAAGAAAGCTAGAAATGGCCACCGGAGGAGAACGAAGCGCCGGAATGCAAAACGGACAACGGGGAAAATGCTCGAATGCATGAGATGAACATGTATGCAAATGCAATGCACGAGATGACATGATATGAGATGCGCGAAAACAAAAACAACACACAGAGACAAAGACTCGAACCCGAGAATTAAATATAACTTAGTGCCGGAAACGGCAAGAGTTGGAGTACAAATCGGGAAGTTTACATATGGGGCGTTACACAGGGTCCTTATGAAGGGTAAATAGAAATTGGCAATTCACGTTGTGGTTTTGGCGTAGGTAAGAAACGTTCTTGCTAGAAACCTATAACAGCCACGTAAAAAAACTTGCAACAACAATTAGAGGACGTGTAACTTGTTTTTGCAGCAAGTGTTTTGTGATGTGATATGGCCAAAGGATGTGATGAATGATATATGTGATGTATGAGATGATCATGTTCTTGTAATAGGAATCACGACTTACATGTCGATGAGTATGACAACCGGCAGGAGCCATAGGAGTTGTCTTAGTTTATTTATGACCTGCGTGTCAACATAAACGTCATGTAATTACTTTACTTTATTGATAAAGCGTTAGCCATAGTAGTAGAAGTAATAGATGACGAGACAACTTCAAGAAGACACGATGATGGAGATCATGATGATGGAGATCATGGTGTCATGCCGGTGACAACGATGATCATGGAGCCCCGAAGATGGAGATCATAAGGAGCAAAATGATATTGGCCATATCATGTCACTATTTGATTGCATGTGATATTTATCATGTTTTACATCTTATTTGCTTAGAACGACGGTAGCTTAAATAAGATGATCCCTCACTAAAATTTCAAGAAAGTGTTCCCCCTAACTGTGCACCATTGCGAAGATTCGTTGTTTCGAAGCACCACGTGATGATCGGGTGTGATCGACACTGTAGGAGCTCCTGGAGAAAAAAAACTATATTTGGCGCAGAAAAAAACTCTGAAAAATGCACTATTTTGTTTTTTTGCTAGAGCACCTCGCATGTCATTTGATCAAAAAATATTTGCAAGCGCCTTGCGCACCCAAGCCTCTTTGATGCCAAAAAAATTCATACTTTTTAAATTTTTCTTGCTATTTTTTTGAATTTACTGTTCACAGTGTATAGATTTACATTTTTTCCTTTCCCACGAGTTCCTGGAATGTCCAAATAGCGTGAAAATTTGCACGCACCTTGCGCCCTTGAGTATCTTCGAGCCGACAAAATTTCAGATTTTTTGATTTTTTTTGCTATTTTTTCAAATTTAATGTTCACCATGTTACTATTCACTAGACGGTCAAAGCCCTTTGACCGGACGGCAAGGGCATTTCTATAAGGTGACTTGACAGAAGAGGGGTATTTTTGAGCATACCTGAAAATTAGGGGCAAATGTCAGGTGGTGGCTCAAGTTAGGGGGAGAAATGGAATTGTCCCTAATTTATTTATGACCTGCGTGTCAATATAAACGTCATGTAATTACTTTACTTTATTGCTAACCGTTAGCTATAGTAGTAGAAGTAATAGTTGGCGAGACAACTTCATGAAGACATGATGATGGAGATCATGATGATGGAGATCATGGTGTCATGCCGGTGACAACGATGATCATGGAGCCCTGAAGATGGAGATCAAAAGGATCAAAATGATATTGGCCATATCATGTCACTTTTTGATTGCATGTGATGTTTATCATGTTTTTGCATCTTATTTGCTTAGAATGACGGTAGTAAATAAGATGATCCCTCATTAAAATTTCAAGAAAGTGTTCCCCCTAACTGTGCACCGTTGCGAAGGTTCGTTGTTTCGAAGCACCACGTGATGATCGGGTGTGATAGATTCTAACGTTCGAATACAACGGGTGTTGACGAGCCTAGCATGTACAGACATGGCCTCGGGACACATGCGAAACACTTAGGTTGACTTGACGAGCCTAGCATGTACAGACATGGCCTCGGAACACGGAGGACCGAAAGGTCGAGCATGAGTCGTATGGTAGATACGACCAACATGAAGATGTTCACCGATGATGACTAGTCCGTCTCACGTGATGATCGGACGCGGCCTAGTTGACTCGGATCATGTAATCACTTAGATGACTAGAGGGATGTCTATCTGAGTGGGAGTTCATAAGATGAACTTAATTATCCTGAACATAGTCAAAAGGTCCTCGCAAATTATGTCGTGGCTCGTGCTTTAGTTCTACTGTTTAGATATGTTCCTAGAGAAAATTTAGTTGAAAGTTGATAGTAGCAATTATGCGGACTAGGTCCGTAAACTGAGGATTGTCCTCATTGCTTCATAAAAGGCTTATGTCCTTAATGCACCGCTCAGTGTGCTGAACCTCAAACGTCGTCTATGGATGTTGCGAACATCTAACATACACATTTTGATAACTACGTGATAGTTCAGTTAAACGGTTTAGAGTTGAGGCACCGAAGACATTTTGAAACATCGCGAAACATATGAGATGTTTTGAGGGCTGAAATTGGGATTTCAGGCTCGTGTCCACGTCAAGAGGTATAAGACCTCCGACAATTTTCTTAGCCCGCAAACTAAGGGAGAAAAGCTCAATTGTTGAGCTTGTGCTTAGATTGTCTGAGTACAACAATCATTTGAATCGAGTGGGAGTTGATCTTCCAGATGAGATAGTGATGTTTCTCCGAAGTCATTACCACCAAGCTGCTAGAGCTTTATGATGAACTATGATATATCAGGGATATATATGATGATCCTTGAGATATTTGCGATGTTTGACACAACAAAAGTAGAAATCAAGAAGGAGCATCAATTGTTGATGGTTGGTGAAACCACTAGTTTCAAGAAGGGCAAGGGCAAAAAGGGATACTTCATGAAACTGCAAATCAGCTGCTGCTCTAGTGAAGAAACCCAAGATTGAACCCAAACCCGACACTAAGTGCTTCTGTAATAAGGGGAACATCCACTGGAGCAGAATTACCCTAGATACTTGGTAGATGAGAAGGCTGGCAAGGTCGATAGAAGTATATTGGATATACATTGTGTTAATGTGTACTTTACTAGTACTCCTAGTAGCACCATGGTATTAGATACCGGTTCGGTTGCTAAATGTTAGTAAACTCGAAATAAAAGGCTGCGGAGTAAACAGAGACTAGCTAAAGGTGAGCTGGCAATATGTGTTGGAAGTTTTTCCAAGCTTGATGTGATCAAGCATCCCACGCTCCCTCTACCATCGAGATTGGTGTTTGCGTTGAGCATAGACATGATTGGATTATGTCTATCGCAATACGGTTATTCATTTAAGGAGAATAATGGTTACTCTGTTTATTTGAATAATACCTGAAGGAAATATGCCCTAGAGGCAATAATAAAGTTATTATTTATTTCCTTATATCATGATAAATATTTATTATTCATGCTAGAATTGTATTAACCGGAAACATAACACATGTGTGAATACATAGACAAACAGAGTATCACTAGTATGCCTCTACTTGAATAGCTCGTTAATCAAAGATGGTTATGTTTCCTAACCATGGACAAAGAGTTGTTATTTGATTAACGGGATCACATCATTAGTTGAATGATCTGATTGACATGACCCATTTCATTAGCTTAGCACCCGTTCGTTTAGTATGTTGCTATTGCTTTCTTCATGACTTATACATGTTCCTATGACTATGAGATTATGCAACTCCTGTTTACCGGAGGAACACTTTGGGTCTACCAAACGTCACAACGTAACTGGGTGATTATAAAGGAGTACTACAGGTGTCTCCAAAGGTAGATGTTGGGTTGGCGTATTTCGAGAATAGGATTTATCACTCCGATTGTCGGAGAGGTATCTCTGGGCCCTCTCGGTAATGCTCATCACATAAGCCTTGCAAGCACTGCAACTAAAATGTTAGTTGTGAGATGATGTATTACGGAACGAGTAAAGAGACTTGCCAGTAACGAGATTGAACTAGGTATTGGATACCGACGATCGAATCTCGGGCAAGTAACAAAGGGAACAACGTATGTTGTTATGCGGTCTGACCGATAAAGATCTTCGTAGAATATGTAGGAGCCAATATGGGCATCCAGGTCCCGCTATTGGTTATTGACCGGAGACGTGTCTCGGTCATGTCTACATTGTTCTCGAACCGTAGGGTCCGCACGCTTAAGGTTTCGATGACAGTTATATTATGAGTTTATGAGTTTTGATGTACCGAAGGAGTTCGGAGTCCCGGATGAGATCGGGGACATGACTAGGAGCCTCGAAATGGTCGAGACGTAAAGATCGATATATTGGACAACTATATTCAGACATCGGAAAGGTTCCGAGTGATTCGGGTATTTTCGGAGGTACCGGGGAGTTACGGGAATACGGGGAAGAGTATTGGGCCTTAATGGGCTTTAGTGCGAAAGAGCCAGGAGGTGGCGCGCGCCCCTCCCAAACCCAGTCCGAATTGGACAAGGGATTTGGGGCGCGGCCCACCTCTCCCTTCCTTCTCCACTTCCCTCCTTTCCCCCCTTCTCCTAGTTGGACTAGGAAAGAAGGAGTCCTACTCCCGGTGGGAGTAGGACTCCCCTTGGCACGCCCACTCCTAGGCCGGCCGCCCCTCCTCCCTTGCTCCTTTATATACGGGGGCAGGGGGCACCCCATAGACACACAAGTTGATCATTGAGATCGTTCCTTAGCCGTGTGCGGTGCCCCCTGCCACCATATTCCACCTCGATCATATCGTTGTAGTGCTTAGGCGAAGCCCTGCGTCGGTAGAACATCAAGATCGTCACCACGCCGTCGTGCTGACGGAAGTCCTCCCCGAAGCTTTGCTGGATCGGAGCCCGGGGATCGTCATCGAGCTGAACGTGTGCTAAGAACTCGGAAGTGCCGGAGTAACGGTGCTTGGATCGGTCGGATCGGGAAGCAGACGTACGACTACTTCTTCTACGTTGTGTCAACGCTTCCGTTGCGATCTACAAGGGTACGTAGATCAGACTCTCCCCCTCGTTGCTATGCATCACCATGATCTTGCGTGTGCGTAGGAAATTTTTTGAAATTACTACGTTCCCCAACAATACCTTCAATGGTCTTGCACCTAAAATGAATGGTTTATTGAATCTCGATCGTAGTGATACACATGTTCATGCCAAAAGATATAAGATAGTAATGATAGTACCACCTACTTGTGGCACTGCCACGCAAGTCATATCGGTATAAAACGCATGAAGAAGCTCCATGTTGATGGATCTTTGGGCTCACTCGTTTTTGAAAAGTTTGAGACATGCGAACCATGTCTATTAGTGTATATGCATGAAGAAACTCCATGCAAATGGACCGTTTGGACTCACTTGATTTTGAATCACTTGAGACATGGAAATCATACCACATGGGCAAGATGACTGAAAGCCTCGTTTTCAGTAAAATGGAACTAGAAAGCAACTTGTTGGAAGTAATACATCTTGATGTGTGCAGTCCAATGAGTGCTGAGGGGTGTAGTGGATATCGTTATGTTCTTACTTCACAGATGATTTGAGTAGATGTTGAGTATATTTACTTGATGAATCACGAGTCTGAATTATTGAAAGGTTCAAGTAATCTCAGGGTGAAGTTGAAAGATCGTCGTGACAAGAGGATAAAATATCTATGATATGATCATAGAGATGAATATCTGAATTACGAGTTTGGCACATAATTAAGACATTGTGGAAATTGTTTCACAACTAATACAGCCTGAAACACCATAGTATGATGGTGTGTCCGAGCATCATAACTGCACCCTATTGGATATGATGCATACCATGATGTCTCTTATCGAATTACCACGATAGTTTATGGGTTAGGCATTAGAGACAACCACATTCACTTTAAATAGGGCACCACATAATTCCGATGAGATGACACCGTATGAACTATGGTTTAGAGAAACCTAAGCTGTCATTTCTTAAAAGTTTGGGGCTGCGACGCTTATGTGAAAAAGTTTCAGGCTGATAAGCTCGAACCCAAAGCGGATAAATGCATCTTCATAGGACACCCAAAACAGTTGGGTATACCTCCTGTCTCAGATCCGAAAGCAATAAGGGATTGTTTCTAGAATCGGGTCCTTTCTCGAGGAAAAGTTTCTCTCGAAAGAATTGAGTGGGAGGATGGTGGAGACTTGATGAGGTTATTGAACCGTCTCTTCAACTAGTGTGTGGCAGGGCACAGGGAGTTGTTCTTGTGGCACCGACACCAATTGAAGTGGAAGCTTATGATAGTGATCATGAAACTTCAGATCAAGTCACTACCAAACCTTGTGGGATGACTAGGATGCGTACTACTTCAGAGTGGTACGTAATCCTGTCTTGGAAGTCATGTTGCTAGACAACAATGAACCTACGAGCTATGGAGAAGCGATGGTGGGCCTGGATTCCAAAATGGCTCGAGGCCATATAATCCGAGAGAGGATCCATATATGAAAACAAAGTGTAGACTTTGGAAGAACTACTTGATGGTCGTAAGGCTGTTAGGTACATATGGATTTTAAAAGGAAGACGGACAATGATGGTAAGTATCACCATTAAGAAAGCTCGACTTGCCGTTAAGATGTTTTCCGACAAGTTCAAGGAGTTGACCACGATGATACTTTCTCACTCGTAGCGATGCTAAGAATCTATTGGAATTATATTAGCGTTACTGCATTATTTATGAAATCTTGCAGATAGGATGTCAAAACATTGTTTCCTCGGCGATTTTCTTGAGGAAAGGTTGTATGTGATACAACCGGAAGGTTTTGTCAATCCTGAAAGATGCTAATAAGTATGCAAAGCTCCAGCAATCCTTCTAAGGACTGGAGTAAGCATCTTGGAGTTGGAATGTATGCTTTGATGAGATGATCAAAGATTTTGGGTGTATACAAAGTTTATGAGAAACTTGTATTTCCAAAGAAGTGAGTGGGAGCACTATAGAATTTCTGATGAATATATTGTTGGGGAACGTAGTAATTTCAAAATTTTCCTACGCACACGCAAGATCATGGTGATGCATAGCAACGAGGGGGAGAGTCTGATCTACGTACCCTTGTAGATCGCAACGGAAGCGTTGACACAACGTAGAGGAAGTAGTCGTACGTCTTCTTCCCGATCCGACCGATCCAAGCACCGTTACTCCGGCACCTCCGAGTTCTTAGCACACGTACAGCTCGATGACGATCCCCGGGCTCCGATCCAGCAAAGCTTCGAGGAGGAGTTCCGTCAGCACGACGGCGTGATGACGATCTTGATGTTCTACCGACGCAGGGCTTCGCCTAAGCACTACAACGATATGATCAAGGTGGAATATGGTGGCAGGGGGCACCGCACACGGCTAAGGAACGATCACATGGATCAACTTCAGTCTCTTGGGGTGCCCCTTGCCCCCGTATATAAAGGAGCAAGGGGAGGAGGCCGGCCGGCCAGGTGTGGCGCGCCAAGGAGGAGTCCTCCTCCTAGTAGGAGTAGGACTCCTACTAGGAGGGGGAAAGAGGTGGAGTGGGAGAAGGAAAGGGGGGGCGCCGCCCCCTCCCCTAGTCCAATTCGGACCAGGGAGAAGGTGGCGCGCGGCCCACCTCTGGCAGCCCTTCTCTCTCTCCACTAAAGCCCATAAGGCCCATAACTTCTCCCGGTAGGGTTCCATAACCCTCCGGCTCTCCGGTTTTCTCCGAAATCACCCGGAACACTTCCGGTGTCTGAATATAGTCATCCAATACATCAATCTTTATGTCTCGACCATTTCGAGACTCCTCATCATGTCCGTGATCACATCCGGGACTCCGAACTAACTTCGGTACATCAAAATGCATAAACTCATAATAACTGTCATCGTAACGTTAAGCGTGCGGACCCTACGGTTCGAGAACAATGTAGACATGACTGAGACACATCTCCGGTCAATAACCAATAGCGGGACCTGGATGCCCATATTGGCTCCTACATATTCTACGAAGATCTTTTATCGGTCAGACCGCATAACAACATACGTTGTTTCCTTTGTCATCGGTATGTTACTTGCCCGAGATTCGATCGTCGGTATCCAATACCTAGTTCAATCTCGTTACCGGCAAGTCTCTTTACTCGTTCCGTAATACATCATCTCGCAACTAACTCATTAGTCACAATGCTTGCAAGGCTTATGTGATGTGCATTACCGAGAGGGCCCAGAGATATCTCTGCGACAATCGGAGTGACAAATCCTAATCTCGAAATACGCCAACCCAACATCTACCTTTGGAGACACCTGTAGTACTCCTTTATAATCACCCAGTTACGTTGTGACGTTTGGTAGTACCCAAAGTGTTCCTCCGGTAAAGGGGAGTTGCATAATCGCATAGTCATAGGAACATGTATAAGTCATGAAGAATAGCAACAACAACATACTAAACGATCGGGTGCTAAGCTAATGAAATGGGTCATGTCAATCAGATCATTCAACTAATGATGTGACCTCGTTAATCAAATAACAAGACTTTGTTCATGGTTAGGAAACATAACCATCTTTCATTAACGAGCTAGTCAAGTAGAGGCATACTAGTGACACTAAGTTTGTCTATGTATTCACACATGTATTATGTTTCCGGTTAATACAATTCTAGCATGAATAATAAACATTTATCATGATATAAGGAAATAAATAATAACTTTATTATTGCCTCTGGGGCATATTTCCTTCAGTCTCCCACTTGCACTAGAGTCAATAATCTAGATTACATAGTAATGATTCTAACACCCATGGAGCCTTGGTGCTGATCATGTTTTGCTCGTGGAAGTGGCTTAGTCAACGGGTCTGCAACATTCAGATCCGTATGTATCTCGCAAATCTCTATGTCTCCCACCTGGACTAGATCCCGGATGGAATTGAAGCGTCTCTTGATGTGCTAGGTCCTCTTGTGAAATCTGGATTCCTTTGCCAAGGCAATTGCACCAGTATTGTCACAAAAGATTTTCATTGGACCCGATGCATTAGGTATGACACCTAGATCGGATATGAACTCCTTCATCCAGACTCCTTCGTTCGCTGCTTCCGAAGCAGCTATGTACTCCGCTTCACATGTAGATCCCGCTACGACACTTTGTTTAGAACTGCACCAACTGACAGCTCCACAGTTTAATGTAAACACGTATCCGGTCTGCGATTTAGAATCGTCCAGATCAGTGTCAAAGCTTGCATCAACGTAACCTCTTACGGTGAGCTCTTTGTCACCTCCATATACGAGAAACATATCCTTAGTCCTTTTCAGGTATTTCAGGATGTTCTTGACCGCTGTCCAGCGATCCATTCCTGGATTACTTTGGTACCTCCCTACTAAACTTATAGCAAGGCACACATCAGGTCTGGTACACAGCATTGCATACATGATAGAGCCTATGGCTGAAGCATAGGGAACATCTTTCATTTTCTCTCTATCTTCTGCAGTGGTCGGGCATTGAGTCTGACTCAACTTCACACCTTGTAACACAAGCAAGAACCCTTTCTTTGCTTGAACCATTTTGAACTTTTTCAAAATTTTGTCAAGGTATGTGCTTTGTGAAAGTCCAATTAAGCGTCTCGATCTATATCTATAGATCTTAATGCCCAATATGTAAGCAGCTTCACCGAGGTCTTTCATTGAAAAACTCTTATTCAAGTATCCCTTTATGCTATCCAAAAATTCTATATCATTTCCAATCAGCAATATGTCATCCACATATAATATCAGAAATGCTACAGAGCTCCCACTCACTTTCTTGTAAATACAGGCTTCTCCAAAAGTCTGTATAAAACCAAATGCTTTGATCACACTATCAAAGCGTTTATTCCAACTCCGAGATGCTTGCACCAGTCCATAAATGGATCGCTGGAGCTTGCATACTTTGTTAGCTCCCTTTGGATTGACAAAACCTTCCGGTTGCATCATATACAACTCTTCTTCCAGAAATCCATTCAGGAATGCAGTTTTGACATCCATCTGCCATATTTCATAATCATAAAACGCGGCAATTGCTAACATGATTCGGACAGACTTAAGCATTGCTACGGGTGAAAAGGTCTCATCGTAGTCAACCCCTTGAACTTGTCGAAAACCTTTTGCAACAAGTCGAGCTTTATAGATAGTAACATTACCATCAGCGTCAGTCTTTTTCTTGAAGATCCATTTATTCTCAATTGCTTGCCGATCATCGGGCAAGTCAACCAAAGTCCATACTTTGTTCTCATACATGGATCCCATCTCAGATTTCATGGCTTCAAGCCACTTTGCGGAATCTGGGCTCACCATCGCTTCTTCATAGTTCGTAGGTTCATCATGATCTAGCAGCATGACTTTCAGAACTGGATTACCGTACCACTCTTGCGCGGATCTTGCTCTGGTTGATCTACGAGGTTCAGTAGTATCTTGTTATGAAGTTTCATGATCATTATCATTAGCTTCCTCATTTATTGGTGTAGGTGTTGCAGAAACAGTTTTCTATAATGTACTACCTTCCAATAAGGGAGCGGGTACAGTTACCTCGTCAAGTTCTACTTTCCTCCCACTCACTTCTTTCGAGAGAAACTCCTTCTCAAGAAAGTTTCCAAATTTAGCAACAAAAGTCTTGCCTTCGGATCTGTGATAGAAGGTGTATACAATAGTTTCCTTTGGATATCCTATGAAGACACATTTCTCCGATTTGGGTTCGAGCTTACCAGGTTGAAGCTTTTTCACATAAGCATCGCAGCCCCAAACTTTCAGAAACGACAACTTTGGTTTCTTGCCAAACCATAGTTCATAAGGCGTCGTCTCAACGGATTTTGATGGTGCCCTATTTAACGTGAATGCAGCCGTCTCTAGAGCGTATCCCCAAAACGATAGCGGTAAATCAGTAAGAGACATCATAGATCGCACCATATCTAGTAAAGTACGATTACGACGTTCAGACACACCATTACGCTGTGGTGTTCCGGGTGGCGTGAGTTGCGAAACTATCCCACAATTTTTCAAATGTACAACAAACTCGTAACTCAAATATTCTCCTCCACGATCAGATCGTAGAAACTTTATTTTCTTGTTATGATGATTTTCAACTTCACTCTGAAATTCTTTGAAATTTTCAAATGTTTGAGACTTATGTTTCATTAAGTAGATATACCCATATCTGCTTAAATCATCTGTGAAGGTGAGAAAATAACGATATCCGCCACGAGCCTCAATATTCATCGGACCGCATACATCTGTATGTATGACTTCCAAAAAATCTGTTGCTCTCTCCATAGTACCGGAGAACGGTGTTTTAGTCATCTTGCCCATGAGGCACGGTTCGCAAGTACCAAGTGATTCATAATCAAGTGGTTCCAAAAGTCCATCAGTATGGAGTTTCTTCATGCGCTTTACACCGATATGACCTAAACGGCAGTGCCACAAATAAGTTGCACTATCATTATCAACTATGCATCTTTTGGCTTCTACATTATGAATATGTGTATCATTACTATCGAGATTTAACAAGAATAGACCACTCTTCAAGGGTGCATGACCATAAAAGATATTACTCATATAAATGGAACAACCATTATTCTCTGATTTAAATGAATAACCGTCTCGCATTAAACAAGATCTAGATATAATGTTCATGCTCAACGCTGGCACCAAATAACAATTATTTAGGTCTAATATTAATCCCGAAGGTAGATGTAGAGGTAGCGTGCCGACCGCGCGCATCGTCACCTCGTCCTTAGCCAATCTTCGCTTAATCCGTAGTCCCTATTTCGAGTTGCAAATAATAGCAACAGAACCAGTATCAAATACCCAGGTGCTACTGCGAGCATTAGTAAGGTACACATCAATAACATGTATATCACATATACCTTTGTTCACCTTGCCATCCTTCTTATCCGCCAAATACTTGGGGCAGTTCCGCTTCCAGTGACCAGTCTGCTTGCAGTAGAAGCACTCAGTTTCAGGCTTAGGTCCAGACTTGGGTTTCTTCTCCTGAGCAGCAACTTGCTTGTCGTTCTTCTTGAAGTTCCCCTTCTTCTTCCCTTTGCCCTTTTTCTTGAAACTAGTGGTTTTGTTAACCACCAACACTTGATGCTCCTTTTTGATTTCTACCTCCGCAGCTTTCAGCATTGCGAAGAGCTCGGGAATAGTCTTGTTCATCCCTTGCATATTATAGTTCATCACGAAGCTCTTGTAGCTTGGTGGCAGTGATTGGAGAATTCTGTAAATGACGCAATCATCTGGAAGATTAACTCCCAATTGATTATTATACCCAGACATTTTGAGTATATGCTCAGTTACAGAACTGTTCTCTTCCATCTTGCAGCTATAGAACTTATTGGAGACTTCATATCTCTCAATCCGGGCATTTGCTTGAAATATTAACTTCAACTCCTGAAACATCTCATATGCTCCATGACGTTCAAAACATCGTTGAAGTCCCGATTCTAAGCCGTAAAGCATGGCACACTGAACTATCGAGTAGTCATCAGCTTTGCTCTGCCAGACGTTCATAACATCTGGTGTTGCTCCAGCAGCAGGCCTGGCACCCAGCGGTGCTTCCAGGACGTAATTCTTCTGTGCAGCAATGAGGATAATCCTCAAGTTACGGACCCAGTCCGTGTAATTGCTACCATCATCTTTCAACTTTGCTTTCTCAAGGAACGCATTAAAATTCAACGGAACAACAGCACGAGCCATCTATCTACAATCAACATAAACAAGCAAGATACTATCAGGTACTAAGTTCATGATAAATTTAAGTTCAATTAATCATATTACTTAAAAACTCCCACTTAGATTGACATCCCTCTAATCTTCTAAGTGATCACGTGATCCAAATCAACTAAACCATGTCCGATCATCACGTGAGATGTTGTAGTTTCATCGGTGAACATCATTATGTTGATCATATCTACTATATGATTCACGCTCGACCTTTCGGTCTCCGTGTTCCGATGCTATATCTGTATATGCTTTGCTCGTCAAGTATAACCTGAGTATTCCGCGTGTGCAACTGTTTTGCACCCGTTGTATTTGAACATAGAGCCTATCACACCCGATCATCACGTGGTGTCTCAGCATGAAGAACTTTCACAACGGTGCATACTCAGGGAGAACACTTCTTGATAATTTAGTGAGAGATCATCTTATAATGCTACCGTCAATCAAAGCAAGATAAGATGCATAAAAAAGATAAACATCACATGCAATCAATATAAGTGATATGATATGGCCATCATCATCTTGTGCTTGTGATCTCCATCTCCGAAGCACCGTCATGATCACCATCGTCACCGGCGCGACACCTTGATCTCCATCGTAGCATCGTTGTCGTCTCGCCAATCTTATGCTTCCACGACTATCACTACCGTTTAGTGATAAAGTAAAGCATTACATCGCGATTGCATTGCATACAATAAAGCGACAACCATATGGCTCCTGCCAGTTGCCGATAACTCAGTTACAAAACATGATCATCTCATACAATAAAATTTAGCATCATGTCTTGACCATATCACATCACAACATGCCCTGCAAAAACAAGTTAGACGTCCTCTACTTTGTTGTTGCAAGTTTTACGTGGCTGCTACGGGCTTAAGCAAGAACCAATCTCACCTACGCATCAAAACCACAATGATAGTTTGTCAAATAGACTCCGTTTTAACCTTCTCAAGGACCAGGCGTAGCCATACTCGGTTCAACTAAAGTTGGAGAGACAGTCGCCCGCAAGCCATCTATGTGCAAAGCACGTCGAGGGAACCGGTCTCGCGTAAGCGTAAGCGTAAGGTTGGTCTGGGTCGTCTCGTCCAACAATACCGCTGAACCAAAGTATGACATGCTGGTAGGCAGTATGACTTGTATCGCCCACAACTCACTTGTGTTCTACTCGTGCATATAACATCAAAGCATAAAACCTAGGCTCGGATGCCACTGTTGGGGAACGTAGTAATTTCAAAATTTTCCTACGCACACGCAAGATCATGGTGATGCATAGCAACGAGGGGGAGAGTCTGATCTACGTACCCTTGTAGATCGCAACGGAAGCGTTGACACAACGTAGAGGAAGTAGTCGTACGTCTTCTTCCCGATCCGACCGATCCAAGCACCGTTACTCCGGCACCTCCGAGTTCTTAGCACACGTACATCTCGATGACGATCCCCGGGCTCCGATCCAGCAAAGCTTCGAGGAGGAGTTCCGTCAGCACGACGGCGTGATGACGATCTTGATGTTCTACCGACGCAGGGCTTCGCCTAAGCACTACAACATATGATCGAGGTGGAATATGGTGGCAGGGGGCACCGCACACGGCTAAGGAACGATCACGTGGATCAACTTCTGTCTCTTGGGGTGCCCCCTGCCCCCGTATATAAAGGAGCAAGGGGAGGAGGCCGGCCGGCCAGGTGTGGCGCGCCAAGGAGGAGTCCTCCTCCTAGTAGGAGTAGGACTCCTACTAGGAGGGGGAAAGAGGTGGAGTGGGAGAAGGAAAGGGGGGCGCTGATGAAGTCATGTACCTACGGTAGGGACACGGACCCGTCCTAAAGAGCCCTACCATAGGACATTCCTAGAAGAAGTCACCTTTCAATCAACTTGAAGATATCCCACTCGACAGGTTGAAGACACTCGACCAAGAAGCTGTCACTCGACCAAGAAGTTGTCACTCGACCAAGAAGCCAACCACTCGACTGCCAAAAGACCTCAAGTCACTCCGCATGCAAACGGTCGGCTATTAAGTAGTCTTTATGATTATTATGACACTTTATTAGGGACGTTATCAGTAACGCCCCACCTTAAATGTACCTTAAACCCCGCATTACTGAGGGCAGGGGAGGGCTGGCGAACTCTATATAAGCCATCCCCCCTCAGTATCAGGGGTTCGCACCCCTGACATTTTACACACGCATAATCCAGTCGACCGCCTCCGGGCACCGAGACGTAGGGTTGTTACTTCCTCCGAGAAGGGCCTGAACTCGTAAACCTTGCGTGCTTACAACTTCCCAATAGCTAAGGTATAGCCTCCTCATACACACCCCCCTACCTCACTATCAGACTTAGAACCACGACAGTTGGCGCCCACCGTGGGGCATTAGTCTTAGCGCCTAATTGGAGAAGTTGCGATTTTTCCGATCCACTTGATCATGTTTTCCTGCGGAGCTTTGGAAGAGGGCCGCGAGATCCGTCTCGGCGGACTCACTTTCATCGCCGACGACTCCGCCTGGCTCCAGGAGGCGCCGCTTGGCATTGTCGCGCTCCCCGTCCGCGGTGCGACGCACTTCCACGCATGCGTCCGTGGCATCCTCCTGCGGCAGCCGTCGACCCCATATCGGTCGATTCCTGTGTCATCTCCCCATCCTGTCTCCCGCCAGCGCAAGCGCTCAGGTTGGTGGAGACTCCAGCGGTGGGTGAAGCACGCCACGGCCCGCCAGTCGGCGGTTCCACAAGTCGCGGCGATCGAGCCCGACGAATCCATCTGTGGCCTGTTCGATCTGTCGACTGGCTCCGCGGAAACCGCATCCGAGTGCGATAGCAGCGACCCTTTGGCGGAAGTTCTGGCGGTCGAGGGGACGTGCAGTCCTCCTGGATTCCATCGCGCTGATAGTGGTGCAGACAGAGGCGATCCGTCACATCCCCACGACGAATACCTCCCCGAGCCTCTTACGTCATTGCAGCGAGAGGAGCTTCGTCGCCGGAACATGGACGCGCTCTACACTCCTATTGTTGGAGAAACCCCCGAGGCCCGGGCCTTGGAGGACGCGCGCTTGGCTAATCTGGCCGAGCGCACTCGACTGGAGAATTTACAGCGAGCTCTCGACGAACGAGCGCGTCGGCGGGCTCCCGAGTCCAGTCGACGACAGCAAGCTCCCGAATCCAGTCGATGTCAGCTCTTCCCACCACCGCAGGTATACCAAACTCCGGTTCAGAATCTGGCTGCCGCGGCCCGCATAGCAGAGTCAATCCAGCCCTCTCAATCAGAGGCTGGCAGAGGATTGTTGCAGATGACAGCATTGCTCCGAGCGGCGGGAAATCAAAATTCCGCAATCTCTCAGTCGCGGGACAGGATCCACAGTCGATCCGTTGCAACGGAAACCGTCCAATCGGCTCACAGCCCGAGATCGCCCCCGAGGTGTGAGGGACGTGGAGACCGGCACGATCAGTACAGGAGGAATGAACAATATGATCACCGACCCGACCGTGATGATAGACGTCGAGTGCCGTCCCCTCCCTCGAGGAGCGGATTGTATGCACCTCGACATCGAGATGACAGGCGCCCCCATAACGTTGGGCAGAGGATCCCAGTCGACCCCAGAGACCCAGGCTTTGACGCGAGATCCATCCTCGTTCAAGATCTGGTGGACAGGAACAGGGCTCATCGAGAGGGCCACAACAGAGATACGCCCACCGGCAGCAGAGCACATGCCTCGGGGCCTGAATGTTTCAGTCGAGCCATCAGAGCCGCGGTGATCCCTCCCAACTTGAGGTTGGTGACTGGAGTCAGCAAGTTCACCGGTGAATCCAAGCCCGACACGTGGCTCGAAGATTACCGAGTGGCTGTGCAGATTGGCGGCGGCAATGATGAGGTAGCCATGAAGCATTTACCTCTCATGTTGGAAGGCTCAGCTAGGGCGTGGCTGAATCAGTTGGTGCCCAGCAGCATTTACACTTGGGAGGATCTCTCCCGAGTGTTTATCACAATCTTCGAAGGGACGTGCAAGCGCCCTGCAGGCCTTACGGAGCTGCGGTCTTGCGTGCAGAAGCCAAATGAAACTCTAAGAGAATACATCCAGAGGTGGATCACACTACACCACTCGGTCGAGAACGTGCCAGACCATCAAGCAGTTTGCGCTTTCAAGGAAGGCGTCAAATACAGGGAGTTGAATCTGAAGTTTGGCCGAACTGGAGAGATGTCACTGAATCGGATGATGGAGATTGCCACCAAGTACGCTAATGGAGAAGACGAGGACCGACTCCGGAGTGGCAAACTCAAATCAGTCGCCCAAGAAACCGGAGGAAACTCCAGTCGGAAGCAGAAGCGGAAGGCCGAGCCAGCCGCCACTGGGGAGGCCCTGGCTGTGGCCCAGGGAAACTTCAAGGGAAAAACCAAGGGCACATGGAAGCCTAAGAAGGTTAAAGATCAGGATGGGAATGATGTTTTGGACCTGCCATGTCACATCCACACCAAGAAAGATGAAGAAGGAAATTTTATTTTCCCGAAGCATACCACTCGACAGTGTCGGCTTCTGATTCAGCAGTTCCAGGGCAAGCAGCCCAAGGATAAGGAAAAAGAACCAGACAGAGTTGAGGACAAGGAGGATAGTGACGATGGATACCCCCAAGTCAATTCCACCTTGATGATTTTTGCTGATGTCGAAAGCAAAAGTAGACTGAAAGTCATTAACCGTGAGGTGAACATGGTTGCCCCGGCGACACCCAGTTACCTAAAGTGGTCTCAGACTGCCATCACATTCGACCAGTCCGATCACCCGACGCACATTGCCACCCCTGGGAGGCAAGCTTTGGTGGTCGACCCAGTTGTCGAAGGCACTCGACTGACCAAAGTCCTGATGGACGGCGGCAGTGGCCTGAACATACTGTACGCTGAAACTTTGAAAGGAATGGGCATTCCGATGTCCAGACTCAGCACCAATAACATGAGCTTCCACGGAGTCATTCCTGGGAAGAAAGCCGAGTCACTCGGCCAGATTGCTCTTGATGTGGTTTTTGGTGATTCAAAGAATTATCGCAAGGAAAAGTTGACATTTGAAGTTGTGGACTTCCAGAGTGCTTATCACGCCATTTTGGGCAGGCCAGCCTACGCACGCTTCATGGCTCGACCATGTTACGTGTATCTTAAATTAAAGATGCCTGGCCCCAAAGGTGTGATCACTGTTACGGGCAACCGGAAGAAAGCAGAAGAATGTTTTCAGAAGGGATCAAAGAGCGCCGATGCTCAGATGGCAGTGGTCGAGCTGAAAGAGTACCAAAGGGCGGCCGACCCGAGTGAATTGCTGCGGGCTAAGAAGCCTGCCTCCGAGTCAGCTTTTCAGTCGGCTGGCGAAACAAAGACAGTCCACATTCACCCGACCGATCCCGACGCTGCTCCGACTCACATCTCGACGACGCTCGACTCCAAATAGGAAGAAGCGCTCATCCAGCTCCTCCGTGAGAACTGGGACATCTTCGCATGGAAAGCCTCTGACATGCCTGGAGTTCCCAGGGGGCTGGCTGAGCACTGTCTGCGAGTCGACCCGAAGTTCAAGCCCGTGAAGGAACATCTTCGACGGTCCGCCGTCCAGAAGAAACAAGCCATTGGCGAGGAAGTGGCTCGGCTCTTAGCAGCTGAGTTCATCCGAGAGATTTACCACTCCGAGTGGCTCGCCAATGTCGTCATGGTCCCCAAGAAGGACAAGTCACTCCGTATGTGCATTGATTTCAAACATATCAATCGGGCCTGCCCGAAAGATCATTTTCCTCTCCCTCGCATCGACCAAATTGTCGACTCAACTGCGGGATGCGAGAGATTGTCTTTTCTGGATGCCCACTCCGGGTACCATCAGATCCGTCTGTATGGACCCGACGAAATCAAAACAGCTTTCATCACTCCATTTGGATGCTTCTGTTACGTCACCATGCCATTCGGCCTCAAGAACGCCGGAGCCACATTCATGAGAATGATCCAGAAGTGTTTACTCACTCAAATCAGTCGGAATGTGGAGGCGTACATGGATGATATCGTGGTCAAGTCTCGGAAAGGTTCCGACTTGCGGGCTGACCTTGCTGAAACCTTTGCCAACCTCAGGAGGTACGATATCAAGCTCAATCCGTCAAAGTGCACTTTCGGAGTTCCAGGTGGAAAGCTACTCGGTTTTCTCGTTTCCGAATGGGGAATCGACGCCAATCCTGAAAAAATTGGCACCATACTCCGGATGAAGCGCCCTGTACGTGTGCATGATGTCCAAAAGCTTACAGGCTGGTTGGCCGCCTTAAGTTGATTCATTTCTCGACTCGGCGAAAAAGCGTTGCCTCTTTACCGACTGATGAAGAAGTCTGACAAGTTCGAGTGGACTCCAGAAGCTGATGCAGCGTTTGCAGAGCTCAAAGCTCTGCTCTCCACCTAGCCGGTGCTAGCTGCCCCAATTAGCAAAGAGCCTCTGTTGCTTTACATTGCAGCCACGGGACAAGTTGTCAGTACTGTACTTACGGTCGAGCTGGAAGAGGAAGGGAAGGCCTTCAAAGTTCAACGTCCTGTATATTATGTGTCTGAAGTTTTGACCCCTTCAAAACAAAGATACCCCCACTACCAGAAGCTTGTATATGGGATTTATATGACCACAAAGAAAGTTGCACATTATTTCTCTAACCACTCCATTACAGTCGTCAGCGACGCCCCATTATCAGAGATCCTGCATAACAGAGACGCAACTGGTCGAGTGGCCAAGTGGGCGATTGAACTCCTTCCTTTAGATATCAAGTTTGAAGCAAAGAAGGCCATCAAGTCCCAAGCAATCGCGGATTTCATCGCCGAGTGGATTGAACAGCAACTTCCGACTCAAGTTCACTCGGAACACTGGACTATGTTCTTCGATGGATCCAAGATGCTGAATGGTTCGGGCGCGGGAGTAGTTTTGGTCTCCCCCCGAGGAGATAAGCTCAGATATGTTCTCCAGATCCACTGCGATTCCTCCAATAACGAAGCAGAGTATGAGGCACTTTTGTATGGGTTGCGCATGGCCATTTCACTCGGCGTCCGTCGCCTCATGGTCTATGGCGACTCAGATCTGGTGGTTAATCAAGTGATGAAGGAGTGGGACGTCAGGAGTCCGGCAATGACTGGGTATTGCAATGCAGTGCGAAAGCTAGAGAAGAAGTTCGAGGGGTTAGAGCTCCACCACATCCCCCGACTGAAAAATCAGGCAGCTGACGACTTGGCAAAGATAGGCTGCAAGAGAGAAGCCATTCCAAGCAACGTGTTCTTGGAACACATTCACTCACCGTCAGTCCAAGAGGATCCTTTCACAGAAGAAGCCCCGCAGCCGAAAAGTGCCACAGATCCGACTGAAGTTGAAGTGCCTGCAGTGGTCGACCTAATCATGGAAGTCTTGGCAATCACCCGTGACTGGACAATACCGTACATCGCATATATCCTAAGGAAAGAACTTCCGGAGGACGAGGAGGAGGCTCGACAGATCGTCCGCCGATCTAAGGCCTTCACAGTCATAAGGGGACAGCTGTACAAAGAGAGTGCGACCGGAGTCGGCCAGAAATGCATAACGCCAGAAGAAGGTCAGATAATCCTTAATGATATCCACTCGGGGACCTGCGGTCACCATGCGTCCTCTCGGACTATTGTGGCTAAAGCATACCGAGCTGGATTTTACTGGCCAAGAGCAAATGAGATGGCAAAAGAGATAGTCAACAAGTGTGAAGGGTGCCAGTTCTACTCCAACATGTCGCACAAGCCCGCATCAGCCCTGAAAACCATTCCGCTTGTCTGGCCCTTTGCCGTCTGGGGATTGGACATGGTTGGCCCCCTAAGAACGGGCAGGAGTGGATTCACTCATGTGCTTGTGGCAGTCGACAAATTTACCAAATGGATCGAAGCTAAGCCCATCGAGAACCTCGATGCTGGCACTGCTATCAGTTTCATCAGAGGGTTAACATTCAGATATGGAGTCCCGCATAGCATCATCACTGATAACGGGTCAAACTTTGATTCGGACGAGTTCAGAGCATTTTGCGCTTCTCAAGGCACACGAGTCGACTACGCTTCGGTCGCTCATCCCCAGTCGAATGGACAGGCTGAGAGAGCAAATGGTCTGATTCTCAAAGGGCTAAAGCCTCGACTGATGCGCGATCTCAAGCACGCGGCAGGCGCTTGGGTCGACGAGCTTCCGTCAGTTCTGTGGGGATTAAGGACCACCCCTAACCGGTCGACTGGAAGGACTCCATTCTTTCTGGTTTATGGAGCCGAAGCTGTCCTGCCGAGTGATCTTCTTCATAATGCACCCCGAGTCGAACTTTACACCGAAGATGAAGCAGAGCAGGCCCGGCAAGACGCAGTCGACCTCTTAGAAGAAGAAAGGGAGATGGCCATGATCAGATCGACCATTTATCAGCAAGACTTGCGCCGTTTTCACGCCCGGAATGTGAAAAGTCGAGCCTTCCAAGAAGGAGATCTGGTCCTCCGAGTGGATCAACAGAAGCCACACAAACTTGCTCCTACTTGGGAAGGCCCCTTCATAGTCACCAGAGTCCTCCACAATGGAGCATACCACCTCTACAACGTCGATCACCAGATCGACGAGCCACGAGCTTGGAACGCGGAACTGCTCCGCCCCTTTTACACCTGAGTTCTCCTTAGATGAGATGTAATAAGAAATAATTTCTACAGTTCATTTTTATCAAAGACAAGAGTGTTCCAATAATGGCTGTCACTTTGTTTGCATACAAAACCCCCAGCGGGTGACTTGGCTGCGAATCCGTTTCGCCCAAGTTTTAAAAACCCTACCGAGTGGAGAGCAATCCTCCCACTCGGGGGCTTAGCTGCAGTCCAGTACTCGCTAAGTTCTCCCACTCGGAAACTTAGCTGCAGTCCGGCACTCGCCTAAGTTTGAAAAAATCCTACCGAGTGGAGAGCAATCCTCCCACTCGAGGGCTTAGCTGCAGTCCAGTACTCGCCTAAGTTCTCCCACTCGGAAACTTAGCTGCAGTCAAGCACTCGCCTAAGTTTGAAAAAATCCTACCGGTGGAGAGCAATCCTCCCACTCGGGGGCTTAGCTGCAGTCCAGTACTCGCCTAAGTTTGCCCACTCGGAAACTTAGCTGCAGTCAAGCACTCGCCTAAGTTTGAAAAACTCCTACCGGGTGGAGAGCAATCCTCCCACTCGGGGGCTTAGCTGCAGTCCGGTACTCGCCTAAGTTCTCCCACTCGGAAACTTAGCTGCAGTCCGGCACTCGCCTAAGTTTGAAAAAATCCTACCGAGTGGAGAGCAATCCTCCCACTCGGGGGCTTAGCTGCAGTCCAGTACTCGCCTAAGTTCTCTCACTCGGAAACTTAGCTGCAGTCAAGCACTCGCCTAAGTTTGAAAAACTCCTACCGAGTGGAGAGCAATCCTCCCACTCGGGGGCTTAGCTGCAGTCCGGTACTCGCCTAAGTTCTCCCACTCGGAAACTTAGCTGCAGTCAAGCACTCGCCTAAGTTTGAAAAACTCCTACCGAGTGGAGAGCAATCCTCCCACTCGGGGGCTTAGCTGCAGTCCAGTACTCGCCTAAGTTCTCCCACTCGGAAACTTAGCTGCAGTCAAGCACTCGCCTAAGTTTGAAAAATCCTACCGAGTGGAGAGCAATCCTCCCACTCGGGGGCTTAGCTGCAGTCCAGTACTCGCCTAAGTTCTCCCACTCGGAAACTTAGCTGCAGTCAAGCACTCGCCTAAGTTTGAAAAAATCCTACCGAGTGGAGAGCAATCCTCCCACTCGGGGGCTTAGCTGCAGTCCAGTACTCGCCTAAGTTCTCCCACTCGGAAACTTAGCTGCAGTCAAGCACTCGCCTAAGTTTGAAAAATCCTACCGAGTGGAGAGCAATCCTCCCACTCGGGGGCTTAGCTGCAGTCCAGTACTCGCCTAAGTTCTCCCACTCGGAAACTTAGCTGCAGTCAAGCACTCGCCTAAGTTTGAAAGACTCCTACCGGGTGGAGAGCAATCCTCCCACTCGGGGGCTTAGCTGCAGTCCGGTACTCGCCTAAGTTCTACCACTCGGAAACTTAGCTGCAGTCAAGCACTTGCCTAAGTTTGAAGAAAAACCCTACCGAGTGGAGAGCCAACCTCACACTCGGGGACTTAGCTGCAGTCCAGCACTTGTCTGAATACAAGACCAAAGTCCCACGAAGACATTCAGCAAGAAATTAAGTTCGGATAAAGCTTAAAAGGCCCCAGGCCCTGAATCAAAGTACTCGAGCCCTCAGCTCGGCAGAGTTTAAACGATTACAAATCCACTCGGCATTCCGAGGCAAATTTAAGGAAAGGCATAAAAGGTTTTTCATTCCTCAGGAGGAGGACTGGCAGGGGCGACGAACTCATCCAGGTCGATTCCGTCCGCAATACGAGTGGCAGCAGCAATGAAGGTCTCCATGAAGTCTTGAAAGCTGTGCCTCTTGGTATTGGCGACTTGGATGGCGGCCAACTTCTCTTCTCGCGCCTCCTTGCAATGGACGCGGACTAAAGATAGAGCCACATCAGCGCCGCACCGGGCAGAAGACTTCTTCCACTCCTGCACTCGATCGGGGATTCTGTCAAGTCGAGCCATCAGAGACTCGAGATCATTCTGGAGCGTAGACTCTGGCCAAAGTGTCGGGTCGATCCGCGACATGGCAACCTTCAGCCGAGCCAAGTAATCCACGGCGCCATCGATACGAGATTCCAGTCGGAGCAGATTCATGGCAGCATCATCATTCACCGGAGAATTGATTGGGTCCAAACCCGTTTCAATTCGCCCGGTCTCCTCTTCGAAGTTCTGACAAAATTCTGCATACAAGACCCAAAGATAAGCCAACGGTCGCAAACTGAGTCGACACAAAAGAAAACCAGTCGGAATTGAACGCGCACCTTCGAGCTTGATGTACAGCGTCTTGGCGAGACTCCTCAGGTAGCTCTCCAGGTCGTCCCTCCTGCGAGCGACGCCTTCCATCTGCTCGCCCAGGGTGAGGTTCTTCTTCTTCCAATGAGAGCACTCCCTATTAGCTTCATTCAGAGCGGCCTTCAGCTTGGTGTTCTCATCTTCTATCTGGTTGACCGAAGCCAGCTTCTGTTCAGCCAGTGCGATCTTGTCATCAGCCTCCTTGTGGGCAGCAGCCAAGTCCCGATCCTTCTTCGCCAGGGCCTCGCTCAGTTCTCCTGCAAAAAGAAACGACGATTGGTTCAGAAACAGCAAAAGATACCCAAGCCTAAAACAAAACCAGTCGACAAGGTCGTCTTACCAGCAACGCCGTCTCTGACCTTCTGTAGCTCCGTTCTAGCCAGTTCCAGATCGAGAGTCAGTTGAATCCGCTGCTTCTCCAACTCAGTATAGCGAGACGCAAGTTCACAAGATTTCTGCAAAAGGAAAATTCAGTCGACAGACATACAAAATGTGTTGCTTCCGAGTAACTAAGAGGAAAAGGTAACGTTTATAAGACTACAGCCGAATCAAAAACATTCGACAGTAGTCTCGGGGATTACACCCAGTGGGTGCACTCAGCGTGCCCCCATTGGTCTAAAAAAAGTCGAGTGTCCGCAGTCGACCGGACACAGATCCATTCAACATGACTCGACCAGATCAAGAAGGGAAACCAGATTCAGAAACGCAATATAAAGACTACAGTCGACTGCCAGCAGTCCACCGTAGTCTCGGGGACTACACCCAGTGGGTGCACTTAGCGTGCCCCCACTAGTCCAAGAAGGAGAAAACACACCCAGTGGGTGTACAGAGACAAAGATCTTCAAAACAAAAAGAGAGAGGGAGAAGGACTCTTCAAATAATCAAGTATCAAGTCGACTGACCTGGACATTGCTCTGAAGCGCCGAACTTGCGTCGTAAGCTGCCTGGCTGGCCTCCCGAGCCTTCTTCACCTGTTCCATCATGACCCCAACTTGGCGTATAGCCTCCTTCGCAGCGGCCACTTCGTCTTCAGGGACAGAGTATGCGACAAAAAGCGAAGTAGGATTGGCAGTCGACGCCGAGGGCTGCGCACTCGACAGGGGATTGGCAAAGGTCACAGAAGCCCGAGGGGCATCGCCACCATCCCGAGCCACGGTCTCAGGCGCCGGGGTAGGCTGGGGAGTCCTGTCAGCCGACGGCCTCTTAGTCCTCCCTATCCTCAGCGGTTCGTTGTCGTCGTCCTCCGGGAGGTCGATAACATGAGGAGGGGCTGCAGGAAGAGCTTTCAATCGACCAGAATTGCAAGAAACGACCAGTCGACACAAAAAAAACACAGAACATCAATAATCGTACCAGGGTTGGAGGTAACAGCATCCCCCATCTCCTGGTCGTCGTCTTTGGCAGAGACCTCGGAGGTAGCAGCGCTGCAAAATTCGAAGAACCAGCCAGTTAGCTTACCGAGTCGACCGAGGATCCGTCCTCCGTCGACGAAGGAAAACAAGCTTTATTACCTGGAAATAACAGGGACCATTATCTTCATCTTGGGCAGAGTCTTGGGCGGCTTGGACAGCATCATGCGTGGTTGCTTGGGGACCTTCCCTGTCGGTTGGGAGAAGAAGTCCGAGGGCATTTTGACGACGGCCCGACGGAGGCACTCGCCTGGCCACGTCCCTGCGCCGGGTCGTGTGCGAGCTTGGATCGCCTTTCCGGCGGGGAGGTTCGGTCTCCTCCTCCTCCTCTTCGCTGGAGAAGACATCGTCGCCTCCCTCTCCTTCACCATCCGACTCCCACTCACCCTGGTCATCCCCGCTCTCGCCTCCGCTCTCTTCTCCTTCCTTAGTCGACCCCTGCGCCCCATTGGGCGTCGAGTACATCTCAGTGGTCGCCTGAAAGACAGCAGACAAAACGGAAAGTCAATCGACCTGCTCGAAAGAAGACCAATACAGAAAACGAAGATTTCAGTCGGAGCCATAAAAACGCACCTGGTCGACCTCATATGAGCTGTCGAGTGGAATGACCCTCCTTGCTCCTCGGGGGTTGTCCTTGTTCCCCGTGATACTTGACAGCCACCCCTCCAACATCTCGTCGGTGACCTCCTCCGGGTGGATCCGAGTGGTGTCCTCGAGGCCAGAGTACAGCCACATCGGGTGGTCCCGAGCCTGGAGCGGTTGGATTCGCCTCTTGAGGAAGACTTCCAGCAGATCCATCCCCGTCACGCCCTCACGGACAAGCTCAACCGCTCGACCCGCCAGTATCTTAACCTGGGCCTTTTCTTCAGGCGTCACCTTCAGAGAAGCGGGCTTTTCGGTTCGGTCGAGGGTGAAAGGTGGGAGCCCAGTCGACTGCCCTGGAGTCGCCTGATCCTGGCAGTAGAACCAAGTCACCTGCCAGCCCCGAACTGACTCCAGGAAAGTAATGGATGGGAAACAGCTCTTCCCTCTCGTCTGGATGGCCAAGCCCCCACACAGTTGGGTCACTTGTGTCCTCTCGTCACTCGACTTGGCCTTCTTAACCGACTAAGAGCGACAGGTGAAGATGTGCTTAAAAAGCCCCCAGTGTGGGCGGCAACCCAGGAACGCCTCACACATCGAAATAAAAGCGGCGAGATAGACTATAGAGTTGGGGGTAAAGTGATGGAGCTGCGCTCCGAAGAAGTTCAAGAAGCTGCAGAAGAAAGAGTGGGGCGGCAGAGAAAACCCTCGGTCGATGTGAGTGGCCAGGAGCACGCACTCACCGTCGCGAGATTGGGGTTCGATCTCTCCCCCCGGAAGACGCGCAGCCTTGTGAGGGATGGCTCCCCCCTCGACCAGGTCGTCAAGATCCTCCTGACGGAGCACCGATGGCATCCAGTCGCCCTGGATCCAACCTTTGGGCAGAGCCGTCCGAGAGGAAGATCCACCGCACGCAGACTTCTTCCCCTTCCCCGCCACCGCCGCCTTCTTCGCGCGCTCCAGAGCGGTCGTCTTGCCCTTCACCATCGTCGTCGGCGAGATCTCGAGCTGGTTTTGCGGTGGCTGGGCGAGAGCGAAGGAAGCGGGGGAGGCTACGGAGAAAGAGAGAAAGAAGAGGAAGAAATGAGCACGCGCATTGTTGGAGGGCTCCGAGCCAGCTACTTATAAGGGGCCGCTTCCGAGTGGCTGACAGGTAGGCCCGAGCTATCCAGTCAAATCCCGTGGCAGGCGCGCGCGCAGTACGTGGCGAAAAAGGTGGCACGGAGATCGAGGAGCCTTCGCACTGTCGCTCCCGATTACTGCGGCCGCCCCCGTTCCGCGCGCTTCCCAAAAAATCCGAATCCCGCGATCTCCGCTGGCTGCAGAACAACTTGACAAAACGGAAATCCCGTGCGCACCGGTGCTCGATGCCTCACAGGTAAAGAAATCCATTCGACAAAAGGCCTGGAACGGATCAAGGCGACTGAAAGAGGTTAATGACGTCATCAGTGACAGTCGACCTGGAACGAAGCACCCATATAACCCGAAGAATCAGTCGGAAAGGTCCCTAACCCCTTCTCCCACTCTAGCCTCGATCCGTTCGGGGGCTAATGATGAAGTCATGCACCTATGGTAGGGACACGGACCCGTCCTAAAGAGCCCTACCATAGGACATCCCTAGAAAAGTCACCTTTCAATCAACTTGAAGGTATCCCACTCGACGGGTTGAAGACACTCGACCAAGAAGCTATCACTCGACCATGAAGTCAAGCACTCGACCGACCAAAAGACCTGAAGTCACTCCGCAGGCAAACGGTCGGCTATTAAGTAGTCTTTATGGTTATTATGACACTTTATTAGGGACGTTATCAGTAACGCCCCACCTTAAATGTACCTTAAACCCTGCATTACTGAGGGCAGGGGAGAGCTGGCGAACTCTATATAAGCCATCCCCCTCCTCAGTATCAAGGGTTCGCACCCCTGTCATTTACACACGCATAATTCAATCGACCGCCTCCGGGCACCGAGACGTAGGGCTGTTACTTCCTCCGAGAAGGGCCTGAACTCGTAAACCTTGCATGCTTACAACTTCCCAATAGCTAAGGTCTAGCCTCCTCATACACACCCCCCTACCTCACTGTCAGACTTAGAACCACGGCAGGCGCCGCCCCCTCCCCTAGTCCAATTCGGACCAGGGAGGAGGTGGCGCACGGCCCACCTCTGGCAGCCCTTCTCTCTCTCCACTAAATCCCATAAGGCCCATAACTTCTCCCGGTAGGGTTCCGGTAACCCTCTGGCTCTCCGGTTTTCTCTGAAATCACCCGGAACACTTCAGGTGTCCGAATATAGTCATCCAATATATCAATCTTTATGTCTCGACCATTTTGAGACTCCTCGTCATGTCCGTGATCACATCCGGGACTCCGAACTAACTTCGGTAAATCAAAATGCATAAACTCATAATAATTGTCATCGTAACGTTAAGTGTGCGGACCCTACGGCTCGAGAACAATGTAGACATGACTGAGACACATCTCCGGTCAATAACCAATAGCGGGACCTGGATGCCCATATTGGCTCCTACATATTCTATGAAGATCTTTTATCGGTCAGACCGCATAACAACATACGTTGTTCCCTTTGTCATCGGTATGTTACTTGCCCGAGATTCGATCGTCGGTATCCAATACCTAGTTCAATCTCGTTACCGGCAAATCTCTTTACTCGTTCCGTAATACATCATCTCGCAACTAACTCATTAGTCACAATGCTTGCAAGGCTTATGTGATGTGCATTACCGAGAGGGCCTAGAGATACCTCTCCGACAATCGGAGTGACAAATCCTAATCTCGAAATACGCCAACCCAGCATCTACCTTTGGAGACACCTGTAGTACTCCTTTACAATCACCCAGTTACGTTGCATAATCTCATAGTCATAGGAACATGTATAAGTCATGAAGAATAGCAACAGCAACATACTAAACAATCGGGTGCTAAGCTAATGAAATGGGTCATGTCAATAAGATCATTCAACTAATGATGTGACCTCGTTAATCAAATAACAAGACTTTGTTCATGGTTAGGAAACATAACCATCTTTGATTAACGAGCTAGTCAAGTAGAGGCATACTAGTGACACTAAGTTTGTCTATGTATTCACACATGTATTATGTTTCCGGTTAATACAATTCTAGCATGAATAATAAACATTTATCATGATATAAGGAAATAAATAATAACTTTATTATTGCCTCTAGGGCATATTTCCTTCATATATGTTGTTGACATATTGTTGATCAGAAATGACGTAGAATTTCTGGAAAGCATATAGGGTTATTTGGAAAGTCTGGATGAAGCTACTTGAACAATGAGCATCAAGATCTATAAGGATAGATCAAAACGCTTAATGGTACTTTCAAATGAGCACATACCTTGACATGATCTTGAAGGTGTTCAAGATGGATCAGTCAAAGAAGGAGTTCTTGCCTGAGTTGTAAGGTATGAAGTTAAGACTTAAAGGTCGACCACGGCAGAAGAAAGAGGAAGGATGAAGGTCGTCCCCTATGCTTTTGTCATAGGCTCTATACGGTATGCCATGCTGAGTACCGCACCTGATGTGTGCCTTGCCACATATCTGGCAAGAGGGTACAAAGGTAATCTAGGAGTAGATCACCAGATAGCGGTCTAAATTATCCTTAGAGGAATAAGGATATGTTTGTCGGTTATGGAGGTGATAAAGAGTTCGACGTAAAGAGTTACGTCGATGCAAGCTTAACACCTATCCGGATAGCTCTGAGTAGAGATACCGGATACGTATAATGGAGCACCAATTTAGAATAGCTCCAAGTAGAACAGTTATTTGAAATGGCTCCAAATGTAGCGTAGTAGTTGCATCTACAAGATGACATAGAAATTTGCGAAGTACATACGGATTTGAATGTTGCAGACCCGTTGACTGAAACCTCTCTCAAAAGCATAACATGATCAAACCCAGAACTCTTTGGGTGTTAGTCACATGGGGATGCGACCTTGAGTGTTAATCACATATCGATGTGAACTGGATTATTGACTCTAGTGCAAGTGGGAGACTGTTGGAAATATGCCCTAGAGGCAATAATAAATTGGTTATTATTATATTTCCTTATTCATGATAATCGTTTATTATCCATGCTAGAATTGTATTGATAGTAAACTCAGATACATATGTGGATACATAGACAACACCATGTCCCTAGTAAGCCTCTAGTTGACTAGCTCGTTGATCAATAGATGGTTACGGTTTCCTGACCATGGACATTGGATGTCGTTGATAACGGGATCACATCATTAGGAGAATGATGTGATGGACAAGACCCAATCCTAAGCCTAGCACAAGATCATGTAGTTCGTATGCTAAAGCATTTCTAATGTCAAGTATCATTTCCTTAGACCATGAGATTGTGCAACTCCCGGATACCGTAGGAGTGCTTTGTGTGTGCCAAACATCACAACGTAACTGGGTGGCTATAAAGGTACACTACAGGTATCTCCAAAAGTGTCTGTTGGGTTGGCACGAATCGAGACTGGGATTTGTCACTCCGTGTAAACGGAGAGGTATCTCTGGGCCCACTCGGTAGGACATCATCATAATGTGCACAATGTGATCAAGGAGTTGATCACGAGATGATGTGTTACGGAACGAGTAAAGAGACTTGCCGGTAACGATATTGAACAAGGTATCGGGATACCGACGATCGAATCTCGGGCAAGTATCGTACCGATAGACAAAGGGAATTGTATACGGGATTGATTAAGTCCTTGACATCATGGTTCATCCGATGAGATCATCGTGGAGCATGTGGGAGCCAACATGGGTATCTAGATCCCGTTGTTGGTTATTGATCGGAGAGTTGTCTCGGCCATGTCTGCATGACTTCCGAACCCGTAGGGTCTACACACTTAAGGTTCGATGACGCTAGGGTTATAGGGAAAGTATGTACGCGGTTACCGCATGTTGTTCGGAGTCTCGGATAAGATCCCGGACATCACGAGGAGTTCCGGAATGGTCCGGAGGTAAAGATTGATATATAGGAAGTATGGTTTTGGCCACCGGAAGTGTTCCGGGCATCACCGGTAGTGTACCGGGACCACCGGAGGGGTCCAGGGGTCCGCCAGGTGGGGCCACCAGCCCCGGAGGCCTACATGGGCCAATAGTCGGAAGGGACCAGCCCCTAGGTGGGCTGGGGCGCCTCCCACCAAGGCCCAAGGCGCCTCCAAGAGGGGAAGGGGGCAAACCCTAGGCCCAGATGGGCCTAAGGCCCACCTAGTGGTGCGCCCCCCTCTCTTCCCCCTTGGCGGCCCCCTAGATGGGATCTAGGGCTGGCCGCCACCCCTAGGGAGGGAACCCTAGGTGGGGGCGCAGCCCCTCCCCTCCCCCTATATATACTTGAGGTTTAGGGCTGCCCAACACATGTGATTTGCTCTCCCTGTTGGCGCAGCCCTACCCCTCTCCCTCCTCGTCTCTCGTAGTGCTTGGCGAAGCCCTGCTGGAGTCCCACGCTCCTCCACCACCACCACGCCGTCGTGCTGCTGCTGGATGGAGTCTTCCCAACTTCTCCTTCTCCCCTTGCTGGATCAAGGCGTAGGAGATGTCACCGGGTTGTACGTGTGTTGAACACGGAGGTGCCGTCCGTTCGACACTAGGATCATCGGTGATTTGGATCACGACGAGTACGACTCCATCAACCCGTTCACTAGAACGCTTCCGCTTAGCGATCTACAAGGGTATGTAGATGCACTCTCCTTCCCCTCGTTGCTAGATTACTCCATAGATTGATCTTGGTGATGCGTAGAAAATTTTGAATTTCTGCTACGTTCCCCAACAGTGGAGTCACCATCGCTACCATGGAGCCCGCCGGAAAGCCACATGTGAAGCCTGCCTTCCGAGAACATCCGCAGCGCTCCTATCGCGAAAGGCCATACACCGCCCACTTCTCAGCGCACCCAACCACGGTAGGACGAGAAGAGACAACCATCTACTCCTAGCCCGACATCAACCACCGAGTTTGGGTGAGCACCTCCACCATAGGAGGTACTCACACTTGAGTCCTAGGCCAATCTAGGTGTACTGGGGGGCAACTTCGTGACTGTCGACGGCCACGGCCGAGCACGTCCATGGCAAACTCAAACAACGCCATGTATGTGGTCACCGACACTGATCTGAGTCATGACACTCCGATACTATGACCACCACGGCAACCCACCGTGCCCCCGGGAGTAGCAACGGACCCTCGGCGGGCACCACCTAGACCGAGCCTACCCCATCTATCCAGAGCAGAACCTTCGACCTGCCTCGGACCCAAAGCTGGCCCGCCCGAGTAGGAGCCCCAGATCATCGTCATCCCCTCGTGCGGGCAACCCACGCGCTGCCGGTTCGGACCCAGGAAAAGACAGGGCACTACCACTAACTGCGCCCCGCCACCGATCACAAACCCTTCACCGCCAGGATAGCCATGGCCGCACTGGCGACCCATGCAACCACCTACGGCCACCCCGCCGGCCCTCCAAGCCACCACAAGAAACCCAGGCCACCACCCATCTGCCACCAATGTCCACCTCAACAGGGAAAGGTGAATCCTCACAACCGAGTGATAAGCCACAAGTATAGGGGATCAATTGTAGACTCTTTCGATAAGTAAGAGTGTCGAACCCAATGAGGAGCTAAAGGTAGAACAAATATTCCCTCAAGTTCTATCGACCACCGATACAACTCTATGCATGCTTAACGTTCGCTTTACCTAGAACAAGTATGAAATAGAAGTACTTTGTAGGTGTTTTTGGATAGGTTTGCAAGAATATGAAGTGCACATAAATAAAAAGTAGGGGCTCTTTAGATAAAGAAGCAATAAAGTTAGTATAGCGAGTGTGGAAAAGTGGTGGTAGGAGTTGTGAAATTGTCCCTAAGCAATTGACAACTTCACTAGACCGATAACAAGTTTTATGTGGCAAAGGCCACTGCTAGCATGCCATCCCTGACTTGGACTTCAATGCACTTATGATTGGAACTATTAGCAAGCATCCACAACTACTAACGTTCATTAAGGTAAAACCCAACCATAGCATTAAGATATATTGGTCCCCCTTCAATCCCGTATGCATCAATTTCTATGCTAGGTTGAAGCTTCTGTCAAACTTGCCCTCCAATGCATAGTCCTATCAACATACAACTAACCCTATGGTGTGATCCACGCGCGTGCTCACATGATGGGCACCAAAGGACAGCAACATAACCACAAGCAAATTAAATCAATCATAGTAATTCACCAATCACCGATAGGACAACGAAAATCTACTCAGACATCATAGGATGGCAACATATCATTGGATAATAATATGAAGCATGAAGCATCATGTTCAAGTAGAGGGTACAGCCCTGCCACGGGTGACTATGACTGCGGCGCGTCGGGCAGCCCGGTCTCGGGCGGCAGCTTGCCTGGTTCGAGCGGCGGCGACTTCTGCTGCAGCGGTGGTGGTTGGCCCTGCCATGGGCGACGGTGACTGCGACGCGTCGGGCAGCCCGGTCTCGGGTGGCAGCTTGCCTGGTTCGAGCGGTGGCGACTTCTGCTGCGGTGGCGCGTCATCCGGCTTCGGATCATGGGCGGCGTGGAGGGCCTGGTGGACTGCTTGGCGGCACCTTCAGTCAGATCTGTTCTGGCCAGTGCAGCCGGAGGTGGTGGTCATCTCCTCCATCGGAGGTGGTCGGCCTGAGGATGGGTGGTCGGATCTGGAGATCCGTCATCTAGTCCCGACTGCGAGTCGGGGAGACATGGTTGCCGGTGAAAACCAAGCTAACTGTAGGCGATGGCGGCGTTTTGAGCCGTTACCTTGATGAAGGCATCGTCGAGTAACCACTGTCAACCCACTTGTGCTGCTCCGAGGGAAACCCTAGAATCTGGTGTTTCAGATCAGACGAAGGCGGCACTACGGTGTCGTTTCTCTCTTGGGAGTATCATTTGTGGAGCAGCGCTGGAAGGCAGAGGAAGAAGGTGGAGCGGTTTCGTCTTGCATGGAGCTTCGGTGGACATGTCAAGTCATGCGTGGCCGACAGGTGGCTTTGTCATGTATAGTCAGCAGGTGCTACGCACGACAGATCTTCCAGAGTCTCCGCGTCGGGATGCACGAGCGCAGAGCGGTGGTGTCGTTGGCCGCCGTGGTGGCGTCGACGGTTGGTCGGACTAGCAAGGATGATGTGGATCACTTTTCTAAAGATGAGACAGCGGTTCGATGATGATGGCGGCTTCTAAAACGTGTGCATGCGATGTACGCTTTAAGTTTACCGCACCGGTTGTTGGTTCCGATACGTTATATGGATGGATCGACATTGACATCGGTTATAGATATGAGGACTGAGAGCACTCCGCATTATCAAGTTTGTAGGTGTGAGTGATGGCTTTGGATGGTTTGATGTATGTTTTTGTCAGACCTTCATGGAATAATTAATAAAGATGATTGTATGCATCAATTGATGCAGACGCCGGGGGTTAACCTCTTTTTAAAAAAAAATTACTCAGCAAGTTCTTCGACCGGCGGAGCAGTTTGGTGTACCGCTAATTAAGTGCATTATCACTTAACTAATGAGATGGATGTCCCGCGTGTCGAATTGTTTAACCTCCTGCATGCCGCTGTTGGTTAGTTTACTTAGATAATCGGGTCGTCCATATCTCTAGGAATCGGGAGTCTTGCTGGAGGCTTAAGTGATCTTATACTACGCATCATTTTAGTACATTCAATCTTGACGGCTTGCGTGTCCTATCCTATTGAACATGCGTCATTTAGTACATTCATTCAGGCATGAACCAAAGCAAGCAACCAACAGTTAATAATCAACGGAGCAAACAATGTTACTCCATCCTAATGCATGTGCAGCGTTCACACGCACATGACCACGCAAATGCTGGAAGACCTGTATTTTGTTTGACAATTAATCTGCTGACCACGCCATCCTCATCTCGCTCTGAGTTATTTGATTGCACCACGGGTGCAATGACCACGCAAATGCTGGAAGATTCGTATCTTGTTTGACATGTAATCTGCTGACCATGCCATCCTCAGCTCGCTTTGATCATTCCGCTCTTTCATTTGGCACGTACAATATCTGCATAGACCTCATTACATACAGTTATAAATAGACCTCGCATTTGTGCTCACCTTCATCACACCATCCTTGGTATTACCACTAGCGCCATCCTAACACGCACAGACCAGAATGAAGATTTTGTTCGACCTATTTCTCCTCGCTCTCACTGCAAGCAGTGCCTACGCACAGTGCAAATTCGTTATATTGGTCACGACAGGAGATAAAGATGATGCGGGCACCAACGCCCGTATATCTCTGTCAGTGAGCACCGCAAATGGCAAGAAGCTGGTTATCAAGAGCCTGAAACCTTGGGGCCAGAAGGGCCACAACAACTTCGAGAAAGGACACACCGACACATTTAAGGGAAGCGGTAAGTGCTTACCGTCCAAACCTTGCAGGATGTTGCTCGAGTCTAATGGTAAAGGTAACAAACCCGTTTGGTTTGTGGACAAAGTCACCTTCATCCAAATCGAGCAAAAAAATTTGTCCCAAAAGGAGAAGACATTCAACGTGAATAGGTGGCTTGCACGCGATGAGTCACCGGATACGCTCTTTGTGATTGTGGATGACTGTGCCAAGTAACCACCCATGTCCAAGGTAGATACGAATACATCATTTTACATGCCTGAACGGTACCCTGGTTGTGATGTTTGTAGAATTAAATAAAGTAGTATGTATTTTCCCATGTATGTTATTATGCTTAAACTATGTATTGTACTTTAATAAAACAACGTCATTGTTGTTCGTTCATCTTTGGCTTCCACTGTTGGTGTCATTGGGTTTCATCTTTAACCAGTACCTTCCTCGTGGGTTGCTGCGAGACTTTAGAAGTATTCTCTGCGAAGCTACTTTAAAGGAACAACGATAATGAGCAAATAGTGCGAAAAAACCGACTATGTCTTGGCATAATAGACGAGGAAAGTTATTAGAGATAATTTTCTCTTAATTAGTTTGGATGCAGCTATTAGAGACAACATTCTTCTAAATCAATGTGGATGCAGCTATTAGACCACATATATATAATTGTTTCACATAAGTCCCAAATGCACTCATTCGGACATGGAATTTTGATCATATAAACGATTAACACAAGAAACTACAGAGGGCTCAGAATCCACGCACACGCTCTCCACAAACCTTGCGCATAAGCTCGTGTCGCTTCCAAAGTGACCACAGACAGGCTTCAACATCTTGTTAATCGCCATCGCAAGCGCCAGCTTCACGTCACCAGGATCTAGCTTACCCCGCTTATAGTCCTGCACAAACCTCCCCACACATCTGAGCGTTCTAGCACCAACGTCCTTCTCCTTGACCACCTCAAAATCCCCAAGCCATGGGAACACCACACATCTCACATACTGCAAGAACGGGTTGCTCTTTGCTGCTCTTGGCGGCCCCCATGATCCTCTTCTCCTAGACGTCCGGCTGTATCAGGGCCCAAGGAGAAAATCCTCTCCCAGGGGACGTGACAAGTCTAGGACAGGGTCTACTCGAAACCGCGACCATGGCAGAGAAAAGAGGGAACACCGCAAAAATGACATTGCACCATACACGAAGAATGACGATGGAGCCAATCGCAATAGGGACCGTAGCCATGATCCAGAACCACGACGGAACTGTGATAATGAGCCGCGTTGAGGGCACATCCAACATGAGCAACAAAGGCGGAACTACGATGAGCCACGTCGAGACCGTAGCCATAACGAGCAGCCAAGGTGGTGCCATGAAAACGTGCCACATCGGAATCGCGATATGCCTCCTCCCCAGCCACCTAGTCAAGGAAGGGGACATATGGACGGATATGTGCCTCCAGCACAATGCGAAAAATCGGTGCATTCACAACTTTCCAGGCATAATGGCGGAAACAGGGATGAGGGACAAGTCGAGCTCAGGCACGACGCTCACCCCCAGGCAGAGACCACGATGCGCAATATGCAGCGAACCTAGCCCATGATTCCCGGAATCGGCTTGACAAGATACTAATTCTCGAGTGTACAGATCGATGTGTCTGTGAGATGGAAAATGTAATTTGGGGGCGCATGTACTCCCTCTGTAAAGTAAAGTAGTGATCTAAATGCTCTTATATTGTTTATAAAGGGAGTACTAAGCAGAGTATAGTTGTGTGGACTGTGGTGTCCTGCTCTCACAAATGTACCGTCCCTGATCATCTTCCGAAGTAATCTTATCACTGCTGGACATAGTGTTCTGCATGATGAGCTGTTTTTCGTAGTTGGTCTGCCAAGCTATCCATCTAAACCTTGGTCGTGAAATTATCGGCTAGTATACAGAAATCACGTACAGAGCAACAACAAACAAATTCTTGAATGCACTTAACTCCTTTAATGTTTGATCTGCTCTTACCATACCGAATCCCAAAGCCACACTCCCAAGAAAACAAGTCCGTCCATATGACAAAGAACTGAACCACTTGCAGATCAATTTTTTTTATCTAAATAGCTAGCTCCAACTAACTATTTCTCTCAACATGCAAGCATGCCACATCATTGCACAACATGCATGTCACTTCAATCATGAAACCTACATGAAAAAAGACCTCTCAACATGCGAATTTCTATTATATTATTCTATTTATATTTAATAAATATTTTACAACTATATAGTGATCAAACATAATAATTTATAATAACTTATATGTAATTTCAGTTTTATCCCTTTATATATGTTTCATACAATGAATCACATTGATATATGTTATAAATTATTCCCGCGACAATGTGAGGGGTAACATCTAGTTGTCAAAATGCCTGCCCAGGACAGCTTGGTTTTTACTGGCCTCCACGGATCCAGTTACACATACTGGGTTAAGGTCCAGCTTAGAACATCGACAGCCAGATCCTCTATTCCCTCAAACATACGAAACATCCGCTCGATCCGTGTCCAGACAAAAAAAGGTGATCTAACCAAATCCCTTATTTTTATATTTCTAAATGTCTGGACTGACCGGCACTTCTTAAATTGGGACCAAATATAGGGACGATATGAGGGCGACCTGACGAGCCCGGGCACCCCGCTCGGTTCCACCTGCAGCCACCTAAACGTTTTTCCTCACTGATCTCTCTCACGAAGAGCACTCAGCGACGCCGGTGGTGCCTCGCGACGACAACGGGGTGGCCGGAGGAGGCTCCTGGAGACGACATGGACAAAGAGGAGGGAGGCGGATGAAGACCTCGCGCGGCCGCGTGCACCAGCGGGCGTGCTGACAGGCCGCCGCACGCGCAGCAGCTGGGGCCAGACTCGTGCGCCGCGGCCTGGGGATGGAGCTCTTGCGCGCCCTGGATGGAGCTCGCGCTCGACGAGGACAGAGCTCGTGCGCGCGCGGTTCCGTGCTTGCCGACATCGTCTTCGCGCTCGCCATGCTGGCAGGCCGCCGCGCGCGTGCTGGCTAACCTTGCCCATCCTGGGCGCCGCCGCTGCACTGGTTGCCTGGCCGCGCGCCTACTGGTCGAGCGCGTGCAGCGTGCGTGCTGCTCGGGCTGCTGCTGTGCTGTGCGTGCGCATGCTGGCCGGCCGCAGCCGTGCGTGCATCGCCTCGTGCGTGCTGGTCGTGTGCATGTTGTTGCAAACCCTAAACCCTAGCTAGCCCTAGCTGCACTCTACCTCGCGCTCCCTCTCTCTGTGACATGAACCGAGGAGGAAGAAGGAAGAAGGAAGAAAAACACGCGGTGGACTGGGGATTTTCAGGCGCACGAACGGCTACTCCACTCAAGCTCGAACTCGAGCACACCACCGCTTCATTACAACGATCACCGCACGGGTTTTATACCCGAAGCCAGGGACTGGGCATGCAATCACGCTCCCTCCCCCCTCGCGCCCGCGATCCGCTCGCCTCGCTCGTGCCCACAACGTGCTCCGACGCACGCAGCTCACGGCGGGCTTCCAACAGATCACACGCGATCACCCCGCATGGCTCGCCAACGGCCTGCCCCTACACACACGCACACGGTGTATGAGTCCACGGACATGCCCGTGCATCAGAGCCACCATCGACGAGGGACCATGGCGGGCAGCAAAGAGGCCGGCGCCGGCGAGGCATCAGCCACGGCTGCCCAGGCACACAACAGGGAGGCAACGCCACAGGCGCGCACAGAGACGCGGGGCCGGAGCCGCAGGCACAGTCGCGCCAGGAGGAACCCGGGCGAAGTGGTTGTCCACGAGCGTGTGATCCGGGAGGCCGCCGGGCACGGCGGCACGATCGTCTACCCCACCCTGACCTCCACGAACTACATCGAGTGGGCGTTGGTCATGCAGATCAACTTGCGCGCGCAGGGCCTTTGGGAGGCCATGCTTGGCGAAGGTATGGTCACCGACCGTGAGGACATGGCGGCGCTCGCACTACAAGAAATATGTCAACTTGTGACCACCACTATTGGTCATTGAAAGGTCACAAATTTCTATTTATGACCTTTTTGTGACAGAAAACAGAAGGTCAAAATCTGGCGGTCGTAAACTGACTATATCGACCTTTCTTCTGGAATGGTCGAAGATGTTTATGACCAAAATATTCCTACTGTGGCGTTTTGGTCACTAGCAACCTCCCCAGGCCACGTAGGCATCCAGCGTGGCAAGCTGATGTGGCACAAGATTCAGCCCGGTCCAATTCGGTTTTCTACATGGGCCTAGCCCAACAATTCGGCCTTTTTACTGTATATTTTCTCTATTAATTTTCTCTAGCTACATGGGCCTGGCCCAACAATTCAACCTTATTGATTTCTTTGTGTGGCCCTTTTAACAACATATTTTCTTTTTGATCATGTATTTTTCTAGGCCATTTCTTTGCTGGGCCTCTCATTATTTTCCCTCAAAAATAATTGTCCAATATAACTCGGGCCTAGCCCAGTCCCGAAAAAATTGATCCAATCCAAAAAAGGTTATTATGCCATTGACATTACCACACATCACACCACAAGCTATCTTGGGCAACATGCAATGTTATTATATTACAACCATTCATTCCAGCAATACATATCTAAGATATCTTTACATCCCAGCAACAGTAACTGCCAAGCAAAACTATTCTACAACAAAGAAAATTAAAACAAAAATTTAGATGCTAAGACATAACAGAAGTTCCTATTGTCCTCCTCCTTCCAACATTTGAAAATCTCATTCACCTGCAGTAGATCAATCATGAGTGAGAAACTATATAGCATAAAAAATGTTTAAATGATGCAAAAATAACAATCATTACACATGGTATTCGGGTACAGATTCATTAGTCATTCCACATGGTATGGCAGGTACAGATTCATCAGCCACTAGAGTAGATAATAACATCACTGGCAACAATTAATACGGCTTGGATCAAGTCTCAAGCATAATAGAGTACAGATTAGTCCAGTTTATACTCCTCTTTTAGAGGTATAGATTATAGCTAATGGGAGCTGATGTCCAGGAGTATTTGCAAATGATACAACATCATGGAGTAGGATAACATGTTTAGCAGTACAGGTTATATAGTAAGCAAGCAAGCAATTTGGCAAGCTATGTTGCAAGATAATTGTTGTGTCGCTAACAATCACCATGTAAGAATGCTTTGTTGTACTAATACATGCACATCAAGCGAGAGTGGTGTTCTATTCTTACCACAGAGGCGCAAGTGAGATGATGGCCGATTCGCCCTGCTTCTCCACAAGACTCGACCAGGAGCACAAGAAAGTAGGCTGGTGACAAAATAACAAGCCACACATAAAATTGTTATGCCCTGGACAACTACAGAGAAGAAAGCAAAAGTAACTAGAATAGTAGAGGTGTGGTGATCAAGTATATAAACACTCCTAGCAGCTAAATATATAAGGGCATTGCTCATGATGAAGAGCAAAGTATTTTTATGGGGAGGAAAGGCTCCCAGCTTCACCACCCCCAGGATATGCATTCAAACAAGAATTTATTAGTGAAGAACAAAACGAGCGGCTCCCCTGTTTTTTGCTGGAACTGCAGTAGCCTAGCTCAGCTTCAAACAAGAATAACGAATTTGTAAGACATGTATGTCTGCCATAACCAAGCAAGCAGATTCAGTAGCTACTTAAACAAAATCCTAGTTCTGAATTAATCATACAGTAACGGTGACTAGATGAAGGTTATTGAGTAGTAGTAATATGCATCTACATCCACATAAGTTAGGCCCTGATAATTCCCTTGAAGAAGTTGTATTGACACTGACACATAGATATCTCAAGGCAAATTCTAACTGTATTTGTGGGTTTCAGCTAAAAAGGGCAACAACAACAATGAGCATCAGCGTCACAGAAATACTAATACTCATGCTTGCTGCCTTTCCTGATGATCAACCGGAGGTTGCTTCTCACCACACAAGTACCTGCCGCCATGGCACCTGCCCTGTACCGTGGTCACTCGGAGTTGCCGAACAGCCAAAGCACTTCGTGCTCCCGCTCGTCCCAGAAACTGCAAGATGACTGAAAACAGTCAAATATTAAGATTCTTAATCATTCTGATATATATAACAAATATGTGATGCAAATTTGATAAAAAGGTAAGAAATGCTACGTGAACACCGCTAGCGTGGGCTACTCCTACTCCTACTCCACTATTGACCCAAAAACTGGGGTGATACTTTGGAAACGATGTACTGTTCCTGCTGATATGTTGAGTCAAGTTTCTGAAACTGAATCATGTTTGGTTCATTTGATAAGGAACGAAGTCACGCCATGTATGATGCCAATGCCTATCTATTTGCATGAACAAGTTAGCTTCCTGTAAAAATAAATAAGTGAATAGCTTCCTATCTAGTATAACAGGAGTAATACAGAAGAAGTAAACCAAGTCACCGATCGAACAACTAACGACCAAACATGATGGAAAGCGTGCATTGATTGCGGGCACAGTGTCGCTACTAGTACCACGTCCGTACTCGATCGGTACTTGCATATAAGAGCAGCATATATAGATGAATCATGAAAGAAATAGTCTATCTACTCTCGATGGACACACTGCACAAGTCCATATACTTTAGGCATGTTATATATTGCGACTACACTTGGAATTCTATAACATAAATCCTAGTCATTCTCAAGGCGCAGGACAAAATGCAACACACATGCTAGAGTAAAATCACACAGAGCAAAGCAACAGCCTTAAACAAACATCATCAGCGATAGTGCAGCAGATGCTAACTTTAGATGTTGCTCGGGTGTGGCCGTCGTCCTCCAGGGAGACGGCGCGGAGGTTGGAGGGGTCGTCCAGGAGCATCTTGGCCACCAGGTAGCCCGCCACCAACCACGTCTGGAACTTGCGCGACTGCTTCCCGATGTACCGCCCCGTCTTGCCGTCGTAGTACTCGGGGAAGTCGTCCTTGGCCAGACGCCTCTCCATCAGCTCCACCGCGTTGTGGGCGATGTGGCGCCGCCCCAGCTTCACGCTCACCGCCACCAGGAGCCACAACAGCACTGCACAGTTTGCACGCGCCATGGAAACAGGACAGCAGAGGGTAAGTTCATTTCCATATAGAAATGCAGTACATATATGGAAAGAAGAGCATACAATGCATGGGCACAGATCCAAGGAGCTACTAATACTGAATGAACATAGATGCAGCGATAAACGGCAGTAGCATGCATCAAACAACTGAAGCTGTTCACTATAAGATCATCTATATGAGCTAAACTACCAATTTCCTATCCTATGAAGGTTATTTGATTTCAGGACATTCATATATACACCATGGACAGGTATAAAACCAAACAGAAAAGTAAAATACCACCACACAACACAAGTGTGCCCTCAAGTCCAGAAACAGTAAGTAGACTAACCACAGGTATAAAGCAGAACAGCAAAGTGAATACTAACTATCCTGCAAAAAGAAATAAAACGTGAATACTAACGACTAACGCATGTGTGTCCTGAAGTCCAAAACTAGTAACCACGAAGGGGGAAAGGTAAAACAAATTCATGTGTTTTAGGGGGGCATGATAGCAGGGTGTCATAATCAGATTCCTGGAAATACTAATACTGTACACATCCCTTTTCTGAAGATAAATACCTAAAAAACACCATAATCAGATACTATGCTACATTCAAACACAATATGATTGCCACACAGGTAGAATAAGAGCTACTGTGTTAAGACTGTAACTTAAACAAGGTTCCCAACGGAATCATCCATAAATCAATCCCTGACAGCTAAGCTTGACCGAAGAGCTTCTCGCGCCGTCTCCCTGAAGCGCGAGAGGGGATCCGATCGGAACCTCCGCCGGCCGGCCAGGGCGGGAGGAAGGGGTTGGGGGGAGTCCGTACTGGCGAGCAGAGCAGAGCGGAGGAGGCTTCTTCCGTCGTGGCGACACCGTACCACGCCACGTCCTCCTTGGTGTTCACCCCCTCGACCTGCACCAGCGACGTGCTCTCGTACTGGTTCGACTTCAACCTGCAGATCAACCCCCACATCTCCATCAGTGCGCCGCCCAATCTCACCTTGAAATGAATCGCCAGATCCGGCGAGAGCATGGCCAAGAACGGGGCTGCTCACCTCTTGAAGCCGAGGATGGTGCCCCGGACGTAGAGCCTGACGCGCTGCCCCGTGCGTCCCTTCACCATGGCGGCT